>NC_135766.1:28401060-28440985 GCF_052425735.1 Oculina patagonica | reverse complement strand
GAGGTTTATAAAAGCTCTTAAACCATTGATCCTAATAACAACATCTTATATAAAAAATAGAAATCTACTGAATCAAGAGTCTGAAGTAAATTTTTACAGGATATAAAAACCTGTTGCTATTTTTTCTAAGGGGCTGTTTACATGATAACGGAATGACTTTCATCCCGGAACAAGATTCGTTCAAGAATGAAGTTCGTTCTGCATTCACATGACAAAATCGAGCGGCTCAGTTTAAGGCGCAAGACGATGACTTCAAAAAGATGTCTTCTTCGAACTTATCCGGATCACTGTGGACGGGTCTTTAAACACGAGCTGGGTGTGTATATTTACCTTTGCATTCTTCCAGTGTTTGTATCTTTTCTTTCAGTACTACCATGCTCTTTTCCATTCTGTTTAGTTCTTCCAAGATCGTTTCTTTTATTGTTGTCCTTTGTTGCAGCCGTTCTACTGTCTTCGCCAGAACAGGTTTGAGTTCTTGTATCAGAATGGATGACAACAGACATGTCACAAAAGCAATCTTCAGCAGATGAGTGGCCATCTCTGTGAAAAGAAAATAGAGGAAAAAAACCCGCAAACTAAAAGATGTTTTAAACTGCACGAGAAAATATAACGTGACACTTCTTTAAGACAAAAACAACTTCAACTTTAGTTGGTCTGGCACTCGATCTAATTGTGCGTTTTGAATTGAAAATATTCCGAAGTTAAATTTTCCGTAGATATACACTGAAAATAAGTTGTCAGCAAAAAAAAAGTTTAAACCATTGACAATACGACCACAACGAATTGCGGTAAGGCTAAATTAATGTCCGTATAAGTAATATTTAATAACAAGATTTTTTTCTCGTCACATAGAATAGTCCTTTATGGTTTATACAACCTTTTTTAATTGAAGGAAATGCAAATGCAGTGAATACATTCAAAACAGAAACAATTTCAAAACTACAGTTACTGCAGATCACGGCTGAGAAATGTGCAAAGGATCGCACAGTCCCAAAAAATACACGCAAAGAAAACGAATTCTTGAGTGTCGAATATTTTCATGTCCCATGCATTTCACGTCTATTTCTTTTAATAATAATTATAATTATAATAATAAAAATCGTAATAATAATAATATTAATAGCACATGGAAAAATCGGGCAGTTTTCGACAATTTTTTTTAACTAGTATTTGTTTAAGTAAAGTATTATTTCTTCAGATTACATGCCTATGTCTTGATTATTTTAGTTTTCTTTTAGGTGGATATTAGTTTAATCTTGTGTTTATATATCGGGTGTTTGGGAAGGAAATTTTGATACAAAAGTTTCTACTGAAGTCTTCAATGTATTGCCTTTTAATAAAGATCTATTAAAATTCGCTTTCAGAAAATTTCTTTGTACGCAACGTGCCGTGGAATTGTAGTGAACTAAAATTCTTTGGTACTTAACATACCGTGGATTCTCGGGTACCGGAATCCAGAGTGACATTTGCCGTACCGTGGAATATTCGGTAATGGAGTCTCGAAATACAAGTCTCGTACCGTGGAGTTTTGCTCGAAAACGAACACTTCAATGAAAAGCAAATAAAGGATATCGATATTACGTGGTTGCGCGGAGATATGAAATTTAGCTTCGAGCATTCAAATCGAGTTAGATATCGATTTAAACACGAGAAGAGAATTTTCACATCTTCAAGCAACATGTATTATTTAGTTTATTATATAAACCTACTAACAACGAGGTTTTTGACGACTTTCCGAAGATTTCCGACGATTTCCGAAGATTTTCAAAATGTACGAAGGTTGTACGAATGTTTCCGAGCATCTTCCGAACTTTTCAAAAAATTTCCGAAAATTGCAGAGGGAGATCCGAAGATGTTTCGACTTAATATCGATTAACTTTGGCTCATTCAACATTGAAACAGGGCAAACTTGAACGGGAAGCTCTCTTGTTATTGGCTTATCATGTAAGTTACCATGACGACATCAATATCTTCACATGTGAAAGAGAAAAATAGTATCTTCACTGTGCGCGATGAGCATATAATTTTTTAGAAAAAGGAAAAATCCTGGTATTTCATTGGTGTTTATATAATGTATAGCAAAATCTATAAAAAGAGAAGTAAATATTCAACTTGAGATACTGTGCTCGTATGCGGTACGCCATTATTCTCGACAAATCTGGAAGAATAAGCAAATTTTCGGGCCTTGACACGCCACGTTTTAATGACGTGTCTGCACATCGGATTTTCCTTGCCACAAAAAAAGTCGGGGAATCGGGGAAAATACGTTTCTTGACACGCGGTGGACACGTCGCGTGTCGTGAAGCACGACACCTCCGAATTTGTCCGTATTCTCGTAGAATACGGGTCCCAGTGGTGTGATTTCCGGACCACGACACGGGCCTTTTAACACAGTGGATCAATTATTTTATCTGGGTTGAAACACAAAACGGGAAAAACAAAATTTAAGATATAAACAAGTAGTAAAGATTTGAACATACGCTAATTAGGAGAGAAGGGAAAATCATAACTAAAAGAATCAATTAACCATGCAGGTTAAAAACAATATAGAAATACCAACAATGAATTTAAGTTTCGTTAAAGCTTTTTTCGGAATACTAGGGTTTTATTTTACAAACAGAGTTCAAGAGGATCCGAAAGGGGGAAAATTGCATTTGAAAATGGCAACAACTGGTCATCTTTTCTGGACGTATCTTACCTAATAACTCATCGAGCGTAAAAAATACCCTGGCTTCCTCACTAACAGAATCCAAGAGGAAAAAATTCTAGTACGAAACATTTTTCATTGAATTTGAAGATAAACCATTTTAATATCAAATTTAGTTTCCCCGCGGCTCGTCTATGAGCGAAATATGTTTTGTAACCTTAAGAACGAAAATGAACAGTTGAATTTCCTCGTGTACCCATTTGGCATTATCCACGAAAAAGTGAGCAAGTATATTACTCAGCTGTTAATACTGCAAACTAGCTTTAAAGGACTCACCGCAATGCGGGTTCTTCGTTTAGCTTTCCTCGTTCTTCTGTAATAGGCCTTGGTTGTCGGTTAGCTCTCTGTGCAGAACTGAATGTGATCGGTGGCTTTCAACTTTTTATGAAGCCCCTATTAGCAACGATAAAATATAAAATTGATATCTGTCAGGTAGGAAAAATGTGTGTAAGTGCTGCTTAAAGCTATCGAGACTTTCTGACGCCAGTAGAGTTTGCAGACAGAGCATGCCCAGTTGTATTCACCTTGAGTGGGCCTCTTATTTACTCAAACGTAAAATTTTGCCGAGTTAAAATTAAAGAAAAAGAAAATTCACACTTATTCTGTAAACTTCAAGAAAAGTGAAGACATTTTCAGATAATGTGAATACTAGCATCAATCTTCTTTCTCGGAACTCAAGATTCAGGCTAATACTGAATTAAAAATAGCGCTCAATGTTTGCGATTTTCAACAAAAGATGACAAAGACTACGAAAAAGGGATGACGAAACAGGTTTTACTTTCGAGTTTCAATAACACAGAACGTGACCATTTAAAAGCAATTAGCAAATAAGAACAAAGTAAGTGTCAAACTAAATAGACGTTTCGTGAAAACACTCTTTAGCTGACAAAACGTTTTATCTATCTATCGTTTTATATGGCGCCAATTAGGTGTGTACCTATACATTTACTTTACAAATACTTTAACTAACAGACGTAATTATTTATCGAGATGATTTTCATAAAGCACGCACCAATTTTTTGCCCATTTAAAGTCACGAAAGGAAAGGCAGTATCTTAGCAGTATAAGGGACTTCAACAAAAGTGCAACAGCCAGAAAGAGCGTAGATATTAACAACCATTCTTACAGATCAGTAAAGTCAAGTTCAAGGTCTAATGTTCAGTATGGAAATAGCGCTAAAATTTACAGTTTTAAAATAAAAGACGACACAGACTATTCGAAGAAGGATGACGAAGCACATTTCTCAGTTGTTACCAAGGAAGATAATTGTTCAGTTTAAAATGCTTTTGCTGACAATATCCGTTTTCAAAACGGGTCCATTTGTGCAAAAAGCAACTGAGTAAACAGTTTTTAAAATGTCAAATAAAAATGACGTTACAAGAAAACACTTTCTCTAATAGACGAATCGTTCTACTTAAAGGCGTCGATATGGCGCCATTAGATGTTTACCATTACATTTATCGAAATGATTCTCATTTTACGCACGCCAACTTTTTGCCCATTGCTAGTCACGAAATGAAATGCGATCAATATTACTTATGCAACACAACTGAGTTTTATCTAAGAAATACTTTTGGGTAACTGTGAATAAACTGGTAAGGGTGAAAACTACACTGAATTCTCGTCACTAGACACTGACAAGAGATATTAATTATCTAGGGAAATACCGTACTCGAAAATACTGTCGAAGCTCCCGAATAGTCTTCGAATAGTCTTTGTTGTCTTTCATTTTAAAACTGTTAAATTTGAGCGCTATTTGAATACTCAAAATGTTTTTAGCCTGTTTTTGTCATTTGCTTGGTGCAAAATTGGATGCGTTTTGTGCTCTTGAAACCGATTATCAATATAATAAGTCTGTACTTAAACAGTGTTTTTAATTTCTTCTTCGTACAGTATTTGTCGTTTTTTTTTTTTTTAAATTGTAAAGTTTAAGCGCTATTTTAATGCTCAACATTACCCTTGAAATTAAGTTCCAAATTGCTAGAATGATTGTTAACATTTACGGGCCCTCTGGCTGTTGCACTTTTGTTGAAGCGCCTACCTATCCCTCATACTGCTTATGGCCGCTTACAAAGATCATTCTCATAAGCCGCCAGCCCCTATGAAACCTTTTGTGCTACCTATGGGTGTCCGCATTCGAGAGCTTCAACTGTACTTTGGAGAATTCCCCTAAAAAAAACAATATCTCTAGTCAGCATATAGTGTCAAAAAAATTCAGTGTGCTTTCCATCCTGACCAGTATATTCGCAGTTACCAAAAGTAGTTCTTTAAACAAGCAATTTATTGTTAGATAAAACTCATTTGCGTTGCAGTTGATCCCCTTTCGTCTTTCCTTAACAATCATTTTAGCAATTTGGAACTCAAAATCAAGGGTAATGTTGAGCATTAAAATAGCGCTCAAACTTTACAAGTTTAAAATAAAAAAACGTCAAATACTGTACGAAGAAGAAAATACGAACACTGCCCCGTATACCTTCAAGGGGTGATTTTTTTCAAAAAATCTTTTTTTCAAGCCAAATCATCGACTACTAGTTTATCTTCATTTCCCCCCCAAAAAAATATATATATATATATTTTAAAAACTTAAAACGCAGCGAGTTATCCACATAAACGTACTTCTTGAATACAAGTCAAAAGTCCGCTAATTGATAAAAGTTAATTAGAACGTGTCAACCGCAGAGTTCTACGTAAAACTTTTCGCAGCGATCTCATCTCACATTTCAAGTCACCTTTTTTATTTTTTTTTGTACAATTTCATCACAACGATTTTATCAAGAATCGTAGTTTTTGTCGGTCAAAAATATTCGCCCAACACAACATTTGACAAAAATATTCGATCCTTTTGTCAGGGATTTAAAAAGCAGCGACAACCGACTCGACTTTAAACGCTTGTTGTGACGAATTTGATCGGCTGAGAACAATGCATTTCGCAAGCGAGTTTCGTCCCTGCCCTCCTGGCGGCACACTAGGCGGTTGCCCAAGAATTCATAGCATATTAAGTTGCCGATATTTGGCTTGAAATCTGTTTCTCATCCTGTTTTCCTCTGTTTCCAAGACTTATTTTCTTTCCGCGTCCTGCAAACAAGCGACTGCAAAGCCCGAAAGGTTTTCCTGTCCAGAGCGCCTCTTGGGACTCATTTGGAATCTCCTGGTTTTCTGCTGGCTGGTGTATGCCCAGTAGGCGACTGCAGTATCCACAGTATAGACGTACGGCGCAGCAAAGTTGTGAGATTTTCGTAAAACTTTAGAAGCGAAAAAAGTGACTTTTTTTATGCGATTGTCTCTTCTTTAAATGAATTTATAGGGTAGGAGAACCTTACGGATTGCCACAAAATTTGGTCGGAAGATTCCCAAGAAATTTAGCAAAAAACCTTTTGAGGGATTTTATATTTTTCGAAATAGATCTCCCGCTATGGCCTTTCTCGTTACAAGTATCTGTAAAGTTACCCAAAATTGACAGATAAATTGCGAAGCAACCAATTGGAATATCGCTAAAGCCACACATGGTTTTGAAGATTAACTCCTTGTGACTGATATTATGCACAAGTTTTGTTCGTGTGGCTGAATTCGGTACCCGATAAATTCGGTAGATCAAGAAGCGAAACAGGTCATTTCGGGTTTCCGGGCCATTGTTTTCGTGCAGTTGAAAGAATTGAAGCGAAATAAATTTTATCTGATAGTACATTTTATTAGCTTTGTATTGATATATAGTTTACGGTGGCTGAGTCTAAAACAGCGCACATACATTTTTTGGCTAAGGACACCCGCGAAGGTATAATAACCCTAACCTTAATACTTATTATATTGATAAGTTTCAAGAACACAAAACGCAACCATTTTTCACCAAGCAAATGACAAAAACAGGCTCAAACATTTTGAATATTAAAATAGCGCTCAAATTTACAGTTTTAAAATTAAAGATGAAATAGACTATTCGAAGAAGGATAACGAAGCACATTTCTCAGTTGTTACCTAGGAAGATAATTGTTAAGTTTAGAATGCTTTTGCTGACAATATCCGTTTTTCGAGAACACAAAACGCGAACATTTGTGCAAAAAGCAAATTAGTAAACACTTTATAAAATGTCAAACAAAACTGACGTTAAAAGAAAAGTCTTTCTCTTATGTACGATTCCTTTTAATAAATGGCT
Source organism: Oculina patagonica (assembly GCF_052425735.1). Lineage (NCBI taxonomy): Eukaryota > Metazoa > Cnidaria > Anthozoa > Scleractinia > Oculinidae > Oculina > Oculina patagonica. The sequence continues at coordinate 28,434,128 of NC_135766.1, read as the reverse complement.
TTGAGTGGCGCCATTAGATGTTTACCATTACATTAACTTTCAAAAGACTTTAAGCTACAGTCGTACATTTGTATTTAAGGGCCTGTTTACATGATTCCGGAATGACTTTCATTCCGGAACGAAACTCGTTCCGGAATGAAGTTCGTTCTGCATTTACATGACAGAGTCGATCGGTTCAACCAAAGGCATTTTCACGTGCGTGGTTTTCGCGCGAGGTCAAAACAAGATGGCGCATGTTTCGCGTAAACATGTTTTTGTGGCCATTAATGGCCGTATCTGCAATTTTAACGAGTAATTTGACCATAGAGCTGCTTCTTTGGGCTAAACAGTAAATGCTATTACATTTTTCGCTCTGAATTCAAACTGTGGAGTCCGTATGCGGTTTCGCGAGTTGCGGCTTCATCTCGGAACGAAATTCGTTCTGTGTTTACATGATACCAGAATGAAATGTCATTCCAGAACGAAACTTTCATTCCGGAATGAAAACCGGAATGAACTCATTCCGGAATGACTTGACTTTCGTCTCGGTATCATGTAAACAGATACAGAGAAATGTATGGGGATGGAATGAACTCGTTCCGGAATGAAAGTCATTCCGGAATCATGTAAACAGGCCCTAAATGATTCTCATATACCGCACGCAATATTTTGACCATTACTACTCATGAAATGAAAGGCGATTGATATTAGTTATGCAACGTAACTGAGTTTTATCTAACAATAAATTACTTGTAAATAATAAAGATGGTAGATTTTAAGCTCGGTGATAAATAGTGAAGAATATTATTCTACATGACACGAGCGTGGGACAATGTCGACATTGCTGATCCTAGCAGTATGCAGGACGCGTGTCAGATATCAACCTAGTAAATGGCCTAGCTCACAGCGAGTCTCACGTAGCTTAGTTGGTTAGAGCGCCCAACCGGTATTCTGGGAGGCCATGGGTTCGATTCCCGTCGGAGACTCAGATTTTTTCTTTGTCCCACGCTCGTGTCATGTAAAATAATATTCTTCTCAATAAATTACTTGTTTAAAGAAATACTTTTTGTTTACTGTGAATATACTGGTAAGGATGGAAAACACACTGAATTCTCGTCACTAGACGCGGAAGAAGCGGATATTTCAATTTTGGGACCTAGCTTAGAACTCTACTGTACACAGCCGAAAATTGTAGTCCTTTATCGGCTAAAATATGCAAAATCACATCTACATTTTCAGTATTTAAAAAGTTATGACCGTTTGTATCAGCACATGTGCGAGTAATAAGGACGATATAAGCGGAAATGTTGTTATTACTCGCACATGTGACGATACCAGGCTGATACAAATGATCCTAACTTTTTAAATAATGAAAACGTACATGTGATTTTGCATATTTTAGCCGATAAAGGACTGCAATCTTAGGCTGTGTAGAGTGGAGGTATCAGCTAGGTCCCGAAATTGAAGTATTCGCTTCTAAATTAAGGTCATTTTTCAACCGTCGTTCGATGTCGATCAGTGGAAGTCATTATATCCTTGATTTCGCATTTCCAGATAAAGCGAGAGAAAAATTCCTACTTTCTTAAGAAACTTGAAATGTTTATGAACAAATTGATACAAAAGTTGTTGGTATTCGATGCGAATAAAATATTTGACAGCGGCTCGAAAAATGCCTACTTTTCCCGTTTTCAAGACATGGCAGTGGGACTGAAGGGGGAAAATATTTAATGGATCCTAACGCGGCCAGAAAATCATTTTGAATCAAACCAAATCTGTTTTAGTTCTAGCCTTGGTAGAGTCTTTCAGTTGCCACAGTTTCAGGCAAAATTATTTTTGACGCATAATTTGAGTGGGTGTTTTTTAGAAAGACGGCCTCTAAATTGCTTGTTTAAAGAAATACTTTTGGGTAACTGTGAATACTCTGGTCAGGATGGAAATTCTCGTCACTAGCTAGACCCTGACTAGGGATATTGGTTTTTAGAAAATACTCGAAAAAACTGTCAAAGCTCCCGAATGCGGACACCCACAGGAAGCACAAAAGTGTCCGTGCGGGCTTGCAGCTTACGAAGCGGCCATTAGAAGTATGAAGGAAAGGTGACCGCTTCAACAAAAGTGAAACAGCCAGAAGGCGCGTAAATGTTAACAATCACAGTCGCAATTTAGAACTCAAGTTCAAGGGAAATTTTAAAGCATTGAATTTTCATTTAAACTTTACAATTTAAAAATGAAAAACGACAAGCACTATACGAATGATGAATAAAGAACACTGTTTAAGTTCAGGCTTATTGTATCGATAATCAAATTTCAAGAACACAGAACCCAACCATTTTTGTACCAAGCAAATGAGAAAAACAGGACGCTCTGACTAGAGAAATTGTTTTCCTAGGACTCGAAAATATTGTCGAGGCTCCCGAATGCGGACACCCACAGGAAGTAAAAAAGTGTCAATGGCGTCTGAGCGCTTACGACTGCTAAGCAGTCATTAGCAGTGCGAGGGATATGTGGCCGCTTCAACAAAAGTGCAACAACCAGATGGCGCGTAAATGTTAACAATCATTCTCAATTGTTCATGGGAAATATTAAGCATTGAAATTGCACTCAAACTTTATAATTTTTTATATAAAAACGACAAACACTATACTGTTTAAGTTTAGACTTATCATATTGATAATCGAGTTTCAAGAACACTAAACTCAACCATTTTTGCACCAAGCAAATGAGTAAAACAGCGAGCTAAAAAAATTTGAGTAGTAAAATAGCGCTCAAATTTTACAGTTTTAAAATATAAGACGACAAAGACTATTCGAAGAAGGATAATAAAGCAGATTTTTCATTTGTTACCTGAGAAAATAATTGTTTAAGGTAAGAATGCTTTTGCTGAAAATTTCCTTTTTCAAGAACACAAAACGCGACATTTTGCAACATGCAAATGAGTAAACACTTTTTAAATGTAAAATGAAGTGACATTACAAGAAAACACTTTCTTTAATAGATGAAACGTTGTATCGAATGGCTTTAATATGGCGCCATTAGATGTTTACCATTACTTTACCTTCTATATACTTTACACAACCATCGTAAATGTATCGTATAACGCATGCAAAAATTTTTGGCATTACGAGTCACGAAGCGAAAAAAAGATCGCTTTTGTTAATCTGACATAAAAGTGTTCTAGCTAAAGCAATAAAATGGTTGTTTAAAGAAAGTATTTCTCGGTGACTGAGCATTGGTCATGCATGATGGAAACCACACTGAAGTTTCGTGACTAGACACTGTCTAGAGACATTGTTTTTACTGAAATACTATCAAAGCTCCACGAAAGTGGACACCCAAAGAAAGCCAAAAAAAGTGCCCTTAAGCGGGACTGGCCGCTTTCGGGAATGATCTTTGTGAGTGGCCATTAGCAGAATAAGGAATAGCTGGCCGCTTCGACAAAAGTGCAACAGCCAGAAAGCGCGTAAATATCAACAATCATTCTTACCATTTGGAACTCAATTTCAAAGCTATGTTGAGTATGAAAATAGCATTCACATTTTTACGATTTTAATATAGATGTCGACAAAGACTAAAATTACGAAAAAGGAATAATAAAGCAGGTTTGTCAATTGTTTCCTTACGGAAGATAATTGTTTAAGCTCAGAAAGTTTTTGTTGACATTCAAGTTTCAAGACCACAAAACTCGACCATTGTTACAACAAGCAAGTGAGTAAACATTATTTAAAATTATGTCAAACTAAAAGACGTTTCATGAAAACCCTATCTCTAATAGACGGTTCGTTTTACCGAATATGGCGCCGTTAAATGTTTACCATTACATTTACTTTCCAAGCACTTCACCTAACAGACGTAAATTTGTGGAAACTTACAATTCACGAAATAAAAGGCGATCGCGATTAACATTACTTATGCAACGCCACCGAATTATTTCCACATCAAGCTCAAGCTAACGATAAGAGTCACAGTACTCTGAGACTCAATTTATGATTTGGAAAAAAATTTGTTTTGAGATATATAAACTCGAACGCTTACTAAAAATTGACTTACACTGCTGCTATGTCGTGTCCGTTCTTGTTTGCCATCTTATCAGGTCAATTTGAAGTAATTTCGACGAGTTATTGCTTTGCGTAAACTTTGAACACGTGTACTTTATTAAATAAGTACTCCCAAGGCTGGAAACTGTTATCGACTGCATCTAACCCGAAGCGAAACATCTTTCGTGAAATTGGTCAAATCGCTACGGAATTTTCACCACCGTAACCTCCAGCCATTTCCCTTTCTTATCGTTGTCTCTCTGGTTCCGAGTGCTATACTGAAGCGTAGAAGAATCCTCCAAAGTGCAATTTTTGCTTTTATTTTATAACACGTAACAGGTGAAACCACACACAACTTTAAAATGGCGCTGGTTAGACAAAATATACATTAGCGGGGAAGGCATGAAGATATTGTCACTAACTCCAAATTACGTACGCTGTGGGACCCGGAGAGGTCCGGGTCCCACAGCGTCACATAAAAATTGCCGGCCCTTTTCTAAAACGACGATTTTCTATTTCCGGTAGAAAATCGACCTCTCTGGATCTTATAGGAAATTATCGCTTCATGAAATTAACGCGAATGGAAATATTTCGCGTTAATTTAAGTTACCTTAATTTTTCTTAGCGTTGATTTTCGTGCCGTTAATTAAGTGGAGCGTTATTTTCCATGACCTTAATTTCCATTATTTTGGCCCCAATTTGTCGATAAAGTCCAGACGTTCTTGACTCCTAGGAAAAAGTATTATTTTATAAGAGTCGAAATCTGCCGGTAACACTGATACTGTAAACGACTCTCGAAGTTGTCAGATTCCTTCGCTCATCCTTTATGTTTGGGAAAAGTACCGAAAAAATTGTTCGCGTTTAAGGTTATAGGCTTTTAAGTGTTGAAATAAACTTGTTCCTATTGTGTACGTCGTGTTAATTTCCTTCATTTTGAAATGTTACCCTCTCTTTCGCGTTAATTTTCTTTATTTGGAAGTAATTTTTCCTTCAATTCGCGTTAATTTCAAACACCTTATTAGTTAACACAAGCGTTAATTTCCTATAATAAGGTAAATGACGTATAATATAAGACCATAGCGAGACTAACTTTGAAAACTGTTTATCCCAGCAACATTTCATTGTAAAACCGTGGAACACTATCAGTAATCTCGCCCCTCAAGGCAAAGTTTCTAGTCTTAAAAATTTCTCCGCCACTTATTTTACTTTACCGGACAAAACCTATGATATTGACATGCCCTGCACCTGGTTCCTCTCCCGTAACTGCCTTTGCCACCGCTCTTAATTTTAGCTGGCTAAAATTATCTGCATCTTGTTTTTAACCATAAGTAATTAATTAGTTTTATTGTAATTTTATTAAATTTTTTATATTTTTTACTAGTTTTTAGGGTTGCGCCTTGCACAGGTAACTTTTCCCGTTCGCGCAATTCCTATTTGGTCCTTTTTTATTCCACCATTTATTTTATATTATATTGTATTTTCAAATTTTAGAAAAAAACCCATATTCCAATCCATTAATCTTCGTCCCTTTTGCCATCCGTACCTTCTTTTGTATTTGCCGTGTTATTGAAATGTTCCTTCAAAGGTTATTTTTATTTCGCCGAACTTGATGTTCACTTCTCGTGCCTAAATGTGGCTAAAATCCTTGACACAGTCCCTTCAAAATCGATGACCCTACATATAGATATACTCACTAAAGATTGCCTCTTCTATACTTACGCTTACTTGTTCTCATCGCCGCCTTTTATTTCACGTCTTAGCCGCGGAGGTACTGGTTTCCAGCCCTTTGCTAGGCTCACCATCTTGGCAGCGTCCATGAGCCCGAAGCCAAAAAACTTGAATGATTTAACTATGGTACTGAAGTCGCTTTAGACACAAAGCAGGTTGGCTTCACACCTTCCTCTATTTTCTCCCGAGACCAGCAAGCAGCAGTCGGCAGTTTACTCCGAATGGAAACATGTTTTTCTGGCACTTGACTGCTGATGAATGCACTGAGAAAAAATGATCTCCATGAAGAAGGACCTGATCGATATCTTGGCACCTCCATTCGTGAATCGGCAAAAAATGCTCACATAATAGAACAGCCAAACAAATAAAAATCTATTGTCTTCCTCGAGATTCATCCTTAAACTGTTCATGACCTTGATGAATACTTTCCACAGTTTATCGTGTCCTTGATTTCCAATCCTGCTCGAAATCGATCGATATCTCACATGTCTATTTAAACCTACATTTTAAGTACACAAACACAAAAGAGTGGTTACCCCGGATGGCATACAGATTACCCAGGATATAAAAAAAAACTGCATCGACTGCGCATGTCTCCGATCTTACATCCGACAAAACACAGGGGCCCTCACACCTGATAAGAAAATAATTAAAAATAACAGTTTACCTGCTTTTGTCGCCACTTTGTTCTTTTTACGCGGTCTGCAAGTTGGTGGTCTGGAGCCGAATAATTTATAGGCGGCCAGCCGGAGCGAGAAGACTGGAACCGAGAGAAGACTCTTAGTTTATGCTTATCACTATATAGCACTCCCAAAGTGATCGGACGTGGTCCCGAGAATTAATATTTCCGAACTGTTTTCGACCGTCCCAGACCCCACACCTTTCTCGATTGCAGACCTCCCACCTGCTTGACCGAGTATTAAAAATTCAAAATGGCCGCTAAGCAAAAAAAGCGACGATAGGTAAGGTAAAATTTATTTTTATTTATCCTTATAGCTGATGCGAGGGCTCCCTGTGACTTAATTTGGCTCTTACTCGCTATTGTAAAGAAAAGGCTGTTGCCTCGCTAGGACTCGACAGCCAAAAAGGCAAATGTACTAGACTGAGAGCACTAGTCTTTCTCGCATATCCTTGAAAAAAGAAAGGAAGAAAAATGACCGCGAAGAAACTGAGTAGTAGCAGTAATAATGTTGTTTAATATCTTCGCTTCAGCAAAACATGAACCGAGGAATTGGGAAAACGTGACCGAAATTTTTTTAATTATTTCGGTTGTGACAAGGATTTTTTTTTTCTGCCTGAGGCTAACGTGACTAATGTCGACTTGGGAACAGACAATTTAATTGTTCAAGGGGGCAATTACGAAAAAAACTGATTTTATATGAAAAGTAGGAGAAAAAAATCGTGCACCGGCGAGCACGGAAAAAAAATTCGAGGCCCCACCTGATAAACATGGATGGTACAAAAAAAATCTTGCATAGAGTTATGTTCGTAAAAAAAATCTTGCAAATACCAATGCTGAAAAACAAAAATTATTGAGAAAATTTCCCACCCCTCTCCCCTCAAAATTACATGGTTCCTCACTTATATAAGGCGCTATTTACATAGACTCTAGTGAATACGTATCTCACAGGCAGTACTCGTGCTGAAGCTCGAGCACCGAACGCCACATGTGCTTTGTAGATATTGCAAGATATTGAGATAGCCGATATAGATATTGAACTCATTCTGCTTCAGTAGTCAGTTATCATAAGTCGGGGGAGGCAGGGGTTGAAGAAGTACTCCCGTTTATACTCTCTACAAGTATTAGTGTCGCCAAAGGGTGTGGTTTTTTGAGGCGTTTTGGTGTGATACGCTATAAGGTAAATGGGTTTAAAATTAACCACGATTAAAAGCATTTACTATAAAACATGGCAGTCACAAAGACATGTCAACATTATTGTATGCGTTCCGGCTTAAGACTGGTTGCAGTTTGCTAACTGTTATCTTGCGTGCCATTGCGTGACCGGCGCTTTGTCACAGATGACGCAACTTGAAAGTGCACTTTAGTTGGCTTTTATTTTGGACGTTCCCTTGCATCGCATCGTTCTCATTTATACATGGCTACCAAAGACATCAGTTTTCAAAATTCCCTGACTTTTCACAGAAAAAGCAAATGATTTTCCCTGACTAAATAAAAGCAAACGGACAGTTATAGCAGTGGTCACAAGCCTACAGCCTACAATGGGATAAAATCAAAGTTGTTAAAATTGTAATTTTTTCGGCCTTTACTTAATTCGAAATGTTGAAATTTCCTGACTTCCCCTAACCTTCAATAATTTTTTTTCCTGGCCATTTTCTGGCCTGTGGCAACCCTGTTATACCGTGCAGTAACTCTAAATCAGGGACATAGCAGAGATAAGAACGGGATAAAAACAAGCACAAGAAACACGTTATTTTCACCCTGCTCTATTTAATTATTTCACACTTTTACAACGTTGTGTCACACAACTGCAAGTAATTATTTTGTGAGACAGCACAATTTAATGACAAATGCTGATCAGTACCCAACTACACAAGAACTATCATAATCTGACCGGCCTATTTTTTCTTAAAAATCTAAACCAGCAAAATCAGCTTGAAACCTACACATTACATTCTTGGCATGATAAATTAGAATCAAATTAAATTCAATTTAAAACTTCGTAATGAGATCTCTCCCTTTCAAACGGGCAGTCAAAAGTTATGTTTATTTTTAAAAAAAAGTTGGTTTAGTGTAAAATGTGTTTTCTTTTTAGTATTTTTATTGCCGCTCTTTGTACTCAGGGCATACACTTTTCGAGAAAGAATTCTAAGTTAAAAAGAAAATCCAGTTACGCCCCTTTAAACCATATGCCACCCATTCCAAGTTTAAGGTATCATTTCTTGTCGTTTTATTACTGGATAGATCTGTTCCCGATTTTTCTCAGTTTGAATACTAAGTCAGGCTGACACCATAAAGTTATCCGAGCCGGTTTCTGTTGTTAACCTAAATAAACATTATGTTCGAGAACGCTGCCATCCCGACAAAATCAATAATTTCAATTTAATTCCTGGTAATTGCTTTGCTGCAATCATCCTTCAGAAGCTTTTAGATCTAATTACTATAATTATTGTAATTAATAATTCGATTCTTTTTTGCATATCGTGTGTAAATGATACTAATATGTGAACTGACATAATGAGAACAAAATGAAGTTTTCTGATATCCCAATTTTTAAAGTTTATTTTTATTGTGCATGGCCTGTAAAGCTAAGACTCCGAACTCCGCGATTCCTTCACGTAGTTTCATAAAAGACTTCCACTTCGTCAGGCTGAAAGTTGTAACTACCCGCCAGGAATGAACCAGCGAAGGAGGACTTATAGCTGTAACCAGATGGCGGGCCATATGTGTAACCAAGGTTTGAGTGGGAATTTGTGCTTGACGACGCGTAGTCTGCAATTAAGAAATCATTTCCTCCTCCAAATATTGGTCCATATGAAAAGCAAGTGTAGATAGAGTAACTTTTTTGATAACTATACTGTCCTGTTTGGTATATTTTTAGTGGTTGCCAACCAGGCTTGTTAACAAGTGAGAACAGGAATGCTGCTGAATCGTACCGATATCCGATACAATTGTAGCCTAAATAGAAAAACACAGTGGAACATATGTTATACATTTATATGATGCTTAATAACACTTTGGACCGCTTCAAATCGAACGAATTTTATAAGGTTAATTAGATTGGTGAAACACATTTCGTCATAATTCCTGAACATCGTACGGTGTCGTGCTCCCCTGAAATTTTGTCTCAAGGACATATAGTAATGTTAACCGTTCGAATAACAGAACCAGAGATAATTGCAAGTTTGTTTGGGGTGCGGTTTACCTCTTTCAGACCCCTTGAATTAGCATACCTGTCAGATACAGAAACTCATCTACCCTGGTTTCCGTGTGCAGAGTAAATTTTCTAAAGACAGTCGACAAAGAATACAATTGCACTCCTAGTAAATAAATTGTCTGATTTTTTTCAGCGCCAGTAGTTTGAATAAACACACTAGGACCCGATGATCCGTAAGCGTAAACTTTAATACAAGCGAAATCTCCTCGTAACAAGAACTAGATACAACAAAGATGGCGGTCGCCTAGGAACAACCGCAATCTTTTATACAACAATAAACACCGCTGACTCGAGTACAGAGGAGTGCCGCTGAACTCCAACCAGCTACTGGCGCAGATACGATAAATTTCACTTGTTTGACACAACGCGTATAGTTAATTCACAAAAGCGAATAACTTTCAAAAACAAAATAATTATCCTGCTTATACAGCCGCTTTAAGAAGTGGCCGTATTCACAGGCTTGGACAAAATAGGATTACAGTTGTACGGCTTAGGAACAACTTTTAATAACTGCTATATAAGTGAGTTTCATTTTAGAGGTGGATCTAGGGGTGGGCCGAAACCTTTTGCATGGGGCCCCTTCCTTCGCAATCACCTATAAAGCGGGTCTTGATCCCCGTAATTAGTGTTGTTTTTTTTTTAAATAGCAAGGAAGGGTCACTGAATTGACAGCTGATGAGCAGACTAAGATGGGTCATTTGGATAGTTCACTTCCGTTCGAGAGCCGGGACATGTGGGAGGAATTTTTCTCAACTGAGTTTTCTAGCCTTTCTCCAAGGGTAAAGAGAACCCCGTGAAAATCAGTTATGGTTGATATGGCTTTCCAGTCCTTAGACACAGCGATTTCCACGTACATAGAGCACATTTGACATATGTGGCTCCTTAAATTGAAAATTAAAAGAGATAAAGTATTTCATATTACTTACTCCATGAGAGACTCGTATATCCTCCAAATATGTACCTTCCTACACGAACGATTGTGACAGTAGGACCCAGGTCGTCACAGTTTGAGTGGAACGTTCCAGAAGACCAACCATTTACGGTTGCTCGGTAGCAACGATTCCAGTACGAAGATTTACTTTGGGTTACAGGTTTTAACCAGTTGCTTAGGGTACTCAAGTAATTATCGTCATTTGCTAGGATTGCTGAGTATCCCAAACCTAAATGGGAGCAAACATACAATTTCAATAAAATTAAAGCTTGTCAGGATAAAATTAAATGTTCAGTGCACTGCCTTGATATGTAAATTTGCACATGCATTATCTCACCATTACATGTTGTTATCGTTACGTTACGAATGTCGCCACCCTTTCACGCTTATGTTTAAACGTAACAAAGATTTTTCTAGCAAAAGAGTGGCCAAAGTAACACTCTCGTCTGATTCACAATTAGTAGAATATTTTTACTGTGCTTATGCAAATGCTGCCATCTGATTGGCTGGGCTATTAAACACTGTGACCAATTTGTGTACAGTGGCTTCTCGTCGTAGCTGTCATCAAAATGGCTTCGTTTCTCTGAAGTTTCAAAGCCGGAAATTAAGAAATATTAATAAATAACTCAATTCCCGAGAAGGCTTGTTTAAAAAATTGTTTTTGAAGAAAATGTAGTTAGAATTCCACTAGAACAATAAGATTAAGATTTTGTTCAGTTTAACTGAATTCTAATTTAAGGGTCAAAACAAGGCGCTGTAATGAAAATGTCTTTAACAAAAAGGCTTTGGACTGTTCATCAACTGCTTTCACTATTAATTAATAAATCTTACCCGCGTAACTATGGTAACAATCAAAGCCATCTCCAACGTATCCATTGTTACAAGTGCACGTGTATGAACCGCGCTCATTAGCGCAAGTGGCCAGCTTGTGACAGTAATTCTTCTCTCTCTGGCATTCATTTAAGTCTGGTGGATAGATAGGTAAAATATCACTGAAGTCATCAGTTTATCTACTTGTACAACATTATTGACAGTACATTATATGACACTTTTTGCGGAACAACCTTATAACTTGATTCCATACGTCGTTGCGGTAATTATATTTTATAATAAGTTAGTCTAGGGATATAATTTTTACTCCCTTAATTGATAACTGTTTAAAAATCGAGTAAATTATATTACTTTCAGTTAAACCTTTCTTTATCTGGTTTGGTTGATTTTGATTTCGTTAGGTTAGGTTAGGTTTGGTTTGGCTTGCATGGTTCAGTTGATTTGGTTTGGTGAACTAGTCAGTGCCCTTATTATTATTTTTATTTCCTGCCAGTATCCGAGCTCCAACAAGTCTGTAACCAACCAACAAGTCTGTATATTTTTTAAGCTTTTTTTTCTTCTGAAAATTAATTTGGTGAAGCAGCAAGAAAATATCCAACTAGGTGGTTATCACTAAATATTGCTAGACATTTTGTCGATGGTGAATGAAATCGATGTCGACCGATCGATGTTCATCGATATCAGTCAATAACATTTGGAGGTAATTGAAGAATAGCTAAGCGTAACTATTGTTTAATCGTCGGTTATCGAAAAGTTTCAATATTCTGCATTTACAAATACTATCGATTAATATTGATTCATCGAGTTGCTAATCGATTATCAGTTTTCATCGGTTAGTTACGCGGATTATCTTAATTCCTATTAGCTGCATTTGAGTGACAATTTTTAAAGATTCTCGACGTTAAATGTTGAATTTTGGATATATGTCAGCTCGGCCTAATTTCTATCGTATCTGTGTAAACAACGGGATACAAAAACTTAAAGCTTACCTTTCTTACAAGTATACTGATGACAGTCGCTACACTTCACGTCATTCCACTCGTAGTTCAACTTCAAACCAAGGGCGTGCAGACAATCTTCTCCTCTGAAATTATTAGGCTGGTTTCTGGCCCAAGCTGTAAAGTTCGCCCGTCCAACATCCGCCCAAGTAAAGTCACCTTCTGTTGATCTGTCGTTCAATCCCAGCCACGATTTCTCGCCATTATGTCTGTGTTGGATGTAAACATTTTCCTCATTGCTGTTCACATCAACAAGAACGGAGTTTGCTTGCCGACATTTTGATAGCGCATTGGTCCAGTTTGTGCAGGTTTCGCTCGTGAAATAGCAGAAGCCGTTAAAATAACTCCATCCAGGTTCACAAATATCTGCGCAAGTAACAAATGTATTTTAGCACTCAGTTTCTTCTGAATGAGACTACTCTAAGGTCTGCTTAAATTCTTTCGTTGTATTTCGAAAGTTCATATTTCCACTTTTGGGCTATTAGTATATTAACAAACAGCGCTAAAAAATCTAAAAGGCTTAACTGTTTCATTTGTGTCATTTCCTTAAAACAGTTCGAAACGGTAAAGTGTGCAACATACTATTAGTAATATGTCCATTGTTACGGTTTTGCTATTTTGTGTAAATATCGGTTATAACAGCCAATAGTCCACAGATCTCCATAATGTGCGTCTGATAGAATGAATTTTCTACCCTTACATGGTAATTTCTCTTGATTTCAGTCTTCAAACAATTATATTCGAAATCACCACGTGTTATGCAGTGTTTACTTACCTGTAAGGACCGCATAATTCACTGACACAGGGTCATATCTGGTCTCGTACAACTCTTTAACACAGGCTCTAAATCCAGAAGCGTTCATGTTCTGCAAATCAAATGCCATACAATATTAACAAAACCATGATTTCTGCAGTTACGAAAATAACAACAATAAATTAGTTCTTAGCCTGCAAAGCGTAGTTTCCAAAATCTACAACCTTATTGGATAGTTTGGAATAGCAGTTCTTACATTGTAACTCTCTTAGACCTGATCGCTTTTTTCTATATATTTCATTGAAACATGACTTTTCATCAAGACAATGTTATTCTGTTGATAATTTATATTGTCGATATCAAATGGCCGTTTCCCTAAGCCAGGTTTATAACAGAAAAGTTATATTATGTCTCTCAGTAAGAGATATTAAAGTGATTTTCTTCAATGTGACAACTTACCTCGATCCACGTAGTAATACCGTTGTGAACTGGTGCCGAGTTTCCGCTGGCCGTTGTGCTGTGATTGGCTGATATCAGGACTGATGGTGTAATGTTATAACTTCGTGTAAACGGCACAAACTGTAGATAACAACGAAATGCCATAAACACTCTACTGTTTAACCCCCCCCCCCCCCCCGCCCCCCAAACACCTCACCTCTCTTTTGCCCAAACGCCGCAATACCCTCCCTATCCTATTTAACCCTCAGACTTCCTCCTTAATAGGTAAGATACAATAGTCTATTCAACAACAAAAAAATGATTGTTTTGAGGCTTCGGGGAAAGAGGTAATGACAGAAAAAAATCCAGAGGAGCTTAAGAATGGAAATGTTTCCTGCATGCAATTATAATCAGTCGTCTGAACCGTTATCCTCGTTTCAAATCGCTCACAAAATGATCGTTAATTAAGGCGGGGACAATTAAAATATAAATTAATGTTTCTGTATCTAGAAGTATTTTGTTACCCAAAGTACATTAATTTTGTAACTTTACCTCACAGTAAGCGTTGTTGTTATCATCTGTTGGTGGGTTTGTGTTTGTAAACTTCACAGAGCCATGTTCAGTGAAGAGTGGCTTGTGTAGTTTCGTAAACGCCATCCAGTTCTGCAAGTAAAATGTGGAAATGGCAATGATAGAGTAGTGATCACTTGTTGTTTTGGTTTAGCATTGCTACGCTTTCTGATTGGTTTTAAAATCTCGCGCCACTTTTTCAACCAATCAGAAGAAAACCAAACCCAATCGGGACTTCCTAATACATTTTTCCCGAGCTTTGTGCTGGCTACATGCATTTGCTTCATTGGTTCAATGGATTATCCTGCCCTTTGTGATTTGCTAGCTATAGAGTAATTACTTTGGTTTTACGACACTCAAATGAAAAGGGCTTTATGTTTTTATTACCTTGTAACCTTCAACTGTAGCTAAACTGATCAATGAATTAGCGATAAATACAAAGAGCAATTAGCTTCACAACGTTCATCCTTTCGTGACCGAATATAATTTATGTCACCGTACGGTACCCAGACTACCAAAAGGACTACTCAACTGGAATACAATAAGCCTAACACGTCAGATCAAAGCAAGTGTTTCATTAATTTTTAAGGAGAGGATTTTTGTTCATTTCGTTCATTCCAAAACATTTCGAAAAATAAATCACTTGATCACATACCACATTAATATCTTCATGTTTTCCATCAAAGTTTTGTAGTTCCCGGAGACAGACTTTAAATGAGTCCTTGGTTACATCCTCTGTCCAGATCAGCGAGGCATCATACTCTTTACCAGTCCTAAGATGCTCTGACGTCACCAGAACTACAGGCGCCTCCTTAAACTTGTCCTGCAATGAAAAACAGAGAAATTAATCATAAGATGACTGCTGATAAGAAAATTGCGCCATGTTGCATGCAGTTAGCTGTAAGGTGTGTTGAATTTCTAATACAGATGTATTCCAAGCAAACCTTTGGAAACGTCATATCTTCGCAATTTGTTCCAGACCACCATTTTTTAATGCTGATTATTCCCGTCATTACTTCTTGCGTTGCTCCTTGATACGCCATCCATTCCACAGTTGCAAATGGGTTAAAGTTGTTTCCATTCCTCCCAGATTGCATGGCGCAGACTGTAAAATTTCGTGTATTCACATTTTCCGTCCACGAGGTGATAGCGTGGTGAACTGTTACCGAGTCATTCAAATTCATGTGATTCAGTGTTATTTGTACGTGAACTTGTTTATCCGGGTAGAACCGGTATGGTGGGAATACCACTGTCTTGCAGCTTGAGTCAGACCATTTGGGAACTCGAAGAAGCTTTACACGGCCATGCGCAATTGGAAAGCCTGTTATTGAATGGAAAAGTTTTTATTAAGCTACAAACCTTATCACATTGGGCCACTACACCATTTTAGCATCTGAATTGTATTGCATTTATACCTTGGTCCTACTAAAGTCATAAATAAGAAGATAAGAAAATTTGATTACCGACAAGACTGTTAATGGAATTGACACTCACGTGAAAACCCACCCCTCCGTAACTTCCAGAATATTTAAGCAATCACAACGAAACGTGGAGGATACATAGTATGTACAAAAATCTATCTTTTGGTATACGTCACGAGGGATGATGACATCACATCACGTGACAATGACATCATAATGTCATAACAGCCATCATCTTGGCTCCGCCATCTTGGATTTCAAAAATGTTTCCAAAACGTCCGAAAACCGCCCAAAATTACTGCAAAGTACTCAAAATCAATAAAACTGTAAAATCAATACAATACAATATAATACAATGTTCAATGTGGTCATTACACTTAGCTATGGTTTCGATGCGTCCCGCAGATATGGTTAGCAAAATCTGCGGGAACGCACCAGCTAGTTTACAGGTAAGCCACAATGAAAAAAAAATAAATAAATAAAAAATAAATAAAAATAAAATAAAATAAAATAAAGTGAATAAAATTCTTCAAAGCTTTAAAGCTTTGAATATGTGCGACGCATTTCCTGATTAAAAATGAGCTAAAAGTTATAGAATATATACAATTATTTAATTAATTAAAAATTACAAATGACGACTAATATCTACAGCATTTAACGCCTTTCTAAAGGTTTTACAGCATATTGAAGTTTATAATTTGGGGGCGAAATATCGCCAAGATTTGAGTCCGTGCTTGGTAGTTTGCACGTTAGGTAGATTGAGAATATTTTGTCCTCTTAAGTTGTAGGAATAGCTTCTAGGTTGTATCAGCTCACGCAAGCAGGGAGGGCTAGGACCGTTTATTGTTTTGAAAATCGAGCTAGCAATTTTGTATACTCGTTGCTCGGCCAAGGTTCGCAGGCCAAGGGCTTGTAGAAGGTCCCTGTAAGGGGTGTTCTTGTCCTTGAAAACAAAGCGAATGGCCCTTTCGTTAACCTTCTCTAGACCTTCTCTAGACCTCGTAAGCTATATCATGATAACTGCTCACTTACCCTCACAGCTTCCTGGGTGATAAACAGTATTATTGTCATGTTCTTTACAGAAGCTAAGCTCGTAAAGACATTTGTTGTCGTATGTTGTACCATTGGCGGTACACACTGGATCCTGATAGGAAGGGCAGTCTTCGTTACACACGCAGCGAGCTTCATGTGCACTGTAGGTCTTACAGACACCAAACGACTCACACACTACGCCCAAACATGGATTCAAGTCTGTAGATGGAAAATAAAGGGATATTCATTTTGAGCTTTCTTTTAAAATTAATGAAAGGAAATTAAAATAGTCACCTTCGCCATAGCACGGAAACTCAATCTCTCTTAATTGCTTTAATTTTGGACATGGAAAACTTTTCAAATAAAAGATATCATAATTCAATTTATTACCAACCTCCAATCACAACATAACTGACTGTCAGGGGGTCGTGTTGACTTCCTGTTCCAGATAAGTCCTTAACGCAAATTTTCATGGATGTCAGACGAACTTCCTATAAAGAAAATGTCAACCTTTTTTAGTCAATTGATTTGGACTCAATAACTCTTTTCTAACAATCGTCATTTAACCCTACCTCAACCCAAGCTGTTATCAGGTTATTCTCCGACGGAACATGACTTTTCACTTGTCGGTCATATTGATGACTGACAGAGACTAGCACAGCCGGGGACTTATAAAAAGTCGTGTTATACTGAACTTCCTGAGCATGAAAAATAGGAAAAGAACTACCGTTAATTCTTAAAACCACTTCCCGAAAAACCATCCCTTACTCCTCCCCATGCCCTCCCCCAATCGTCCAAATCCCATCCCTCAAAAATCACTTCTGAAATAAGCCCTTCTGAATATAAGCAGATAAGCTTACTTTTTTATTAACTTGTTCTCCTCTCACGTTGTTAGAGAATGTTTGAAAAGACTGAGAGGCATTTTTGGATTTTATCCGACATGTTTAGAGAGATAAATTATATAATAGACAGTCGTAGTATCCCGTAAAAACTGAAACCTAGAACATTTTTAAAGGTAAACTTGCACAATAAAGCGCCTTGTATGTAAGCCCTCCTGAATATAAGCGCTTCTAAAAAAGGGTGTTTTGCAAATCTAAACCTAGTGCTTATTTCCACGATTTTCATGTAGTGAGAAACCACGTGATTTGGGAAAATGTATTTTTAATTTAGTGGGTAATAACCTAAAGGCCTCCATTTCAGTTTTGGGATGATGTTGTTGAAGATTATCAAAGCCACTTACATGACAGAAGCCATAATTATTGTCCGCCGTAGGACTGCCGCTGTTGGGGAAGTACACTTCCCCTGTCATCGTAAAATTTAGCTCGGACCCATTGCTGGTGAATGCGAACCAGTCCTGGGAAGAAAGAATCACTCACGATGAAATTAAAAAGTATATACTTCAAGCAGGCCAAAGTTCATTATTCAATTGAAAAATGACTTTGTTTTACTGTATATTAAGTGTACGCAAGGAAAGACGAGATTGAGAAACTGTTGTGAGGAATATTAATTCATGTAGTGCCTGATAAACGTAGCTGTACGCTGTGGTATATTGCAATTCCTGTGTCTTGATTGGTTCACAGGCCATGAAATATGAGCTCATATACTATGAACTGCAAATATGGTAGGAGTCTACGCGTCAACGGAAATAGCTGGGGTGCTCAAATACTACCATTATTTTAGCGTTTCTAATAAATCAATTTTTTCACTAGCGCATGTTGGATATGACATAGTTATAGCTAACTACCACATCATATCCAACATGCGCTCATGGAATAGTTGTTAATTATTCGAAGCTATTATTCCGTATATAAGCATTCAACCAATATCTTTTAAACGGTTAAAATATTTTAACTTGGGTGATCGAAAATTTTACAAGTCGTGTACCCACCACAATAGTGTCTTGATGTTTGCCGTCAAACACCAAGAACTCTCGGAGGCACACTTCGAAACTTCCTGGTTTTACATTCTCCAGCCAGACGTACATTGCGTCATCAGGCTTTGTGTCACGTGTGTACTTAGCTGACACAAACACAGAAGGTCTTCCACCAAAGCTCTGCAATATGTTCATAGAAATAAAAGTGTGACAATTAAAAGACATTTTCGAGATAAACATCTATAACAAATCATACCATCTTACCTGAGAGAATGTGACTTTCTCGCATTTAGTTTCTGTTGTCCAAATGCCATTAAAACTAACGCTTCCATGTGTCAATTTTGGTTGATCTTGGAAAGCCAGCCAGTTAAGGACTCCAGTTCCATTTGTTCCGATGCCTGACTCACGTGCACACACCTTAAATCCACGTGTACTGACTGATTCAACCCACACAGCAGCAGGCGAGTGAACACGTGAAAACTGCTCACCATGGCTCAATGTTACATGAACTTGGACCTAACAATCCGAGTAAGATACAAAAATGTCAGAGTTCTCTATCTCTTCAGTTCTCTCATTTGACAACTTAGAGTTTTTACCCATTTTTGTTGATTTTGTTACTGTATTTGGGAGTGGAGGAGCTGAAGGAAACCGCTGGATGTTTCACACAAATTAGATGAAAGCTTTACAAGGGCAAGCAAACATCTAATAATGTGTTTCATTTCCCTGACCTAGAAAAACTGAAGATCGTGCAGTTAATCCAGACGCAGTCGTTTGAGTACATAAACAAAGCACCAGTCTTTGGGAGAAATAAAACCCTTACATTTTTTTAAACAAAATACAATGACCTGAGAGCTAAAATTTTCACCAGGGAGGCCACGCAAAATTCACCAACCAGTCTGTTGGTTGGTTTTCTCTTTGGAATTTGCGGTAGTCTTCGGACATCATTGATTTTCTCTTTGAGAATTTTCGGTAGTCTTCGAACATCTTCGGTCGCATTCGGGAATTTTCAGTATCTTAAAAAATCTTCCAATATGATCGAAAATGGAAGTCGTCGGAAAATGTCCGAAAACTTCTTGGTATACTAAACAAAATGATATTGACCTTTTTGAAGCCGTTTTTGTTTCTTTCTGGATAAAATTTACTGTTATAGTGATTTTTTAACTGTTAAAGTTAAATGCCAAAAATCTAACTGTTTCATGTTACAGGGCCAAATATTAACTGTTTAGTTTTATCGTGGTACCCACATTCAGACCCTCCATTTATATTCATTACGATATATATACGTACCGTTCCTGATCCACTAAATGTAAATGGAAATACAACGTTTCCACAACGTGGTAATCGACAATGTTGTAAAGAAAGACAGCTACCGCTGCAACCCCATTCTTGTAGCGTTTCAGATATGTTTAAGTGTCCAGTTTGCAATGGAATTCCTTTTAGAAGCAACAAAAAAACACAAAGTTTGTGTCCAATCAATTAATCAATCAATTTATAAGGGCCATGGCAGGGGATGACATTACGCTCCGAGCTTCCTATCCAGCCGAGCCAGAGGCTTATGTAAAAAGCGCATGACATTCATTAAACTCAAGTATAAAAACAATAGAAATCCAGGGTTCCCTTAATGTTTTGCATAAAGAACTTTTGGAGAGAATGGGGCAGGGGTTGGGGCTGGTTGCCTAGTGGTAGGAAAAGTGTCACTAGGGTGTCGCGGGGGACATAGTGGGGAGAACCACTTCGCTTCAAGTCAAGCGCATACCCCTCTCATCTCCCCCGAAGGCGCATTCCCTACTAAAATTTCCCAAAATGCCTTTTAACAGTGTCAATGCGTCCGTAATCGATTTGTGCATAACCCGGCATATTAAGACGATCCTGCTTCGTGGTTCTTTTTGGATTGTTCTTTAGATGTCGTATCCGAGGGAAAAGATGTATGATCTGAAGTCGCCGATGACGCAGCTAATGTGGCCAGAGTAGAGATTTGTTTTCTTAAAAACCAAGTTAATTAATGCTGCACTTGCCCTCCCCCTCTGCCGCCTATGTACAGTGCCAAGTTGAAACCATGCAGTGCCACTTGATTCAGAAAATGTTTTTTTTTTTCTATTTATTCTCGATTCCATTTAAATCATAGTTGGCAAATTATTTTCAAAAACTAGTTTTCTAAAACTGCTCTTCGTGTATGTATACTACTCGGTGTTATTTGCTTTTTATAAATTGCCTTTCATTAGCAGTTTGCTCTAGGTTCCATTTTTTTTCATAGCGAGTTGTTCTTTTAATGATTTATTTTTGCAAAGGCTACAAAGCATACTGATAAACACAAGGTCATTCCTCGGCAGTTTCTGCCTCGATTAGTTCGTTTGCGAGAGCAGTCTGCGGATAACGAAGTCTTTTCTGAGGATTTTTGTGCGTAAAGGACAACATCACAGAAACATCGCTTAGTCAAAGTCCTAAAATTGACTGATCCCATTGTTTATGAAAACATGCATGCAGTATGCCAAATTATCCATGGCAAATTATTATAGTAAATGTAAGATGTTTGTTTTTTTTTTTAAATCGCTTCAATGGGGAGCGTTTTCACTGCCTTTGGTATTCTTGATTATGAATGAAAGACTTTCATGTGAAAACGTGCTAAAATTGGCGGTAAACCGCCATTTTTAAAATGGGCGTGACGACAAGTACATTTTTTTTGCAATTGCAATCGAATTAAATCGAGTGATGAGTGACTAGCCCCCATAAAATAAACAAAGAATGATCTTAGATTGCAGCACAAAAAAACTTGAGTCACGTCATTTTGTTTCGTTTAACGTGACGATTTTAACTTATGACCTTTTTTCTACGACTTAAATCGTGACTGTTGGACACGTGGTAAATCTATATCGAGAGTTCTGCAGACTACGGGGTCTTTCAGAGTCGCGTGTTAGGACGATATCACTGTGATATCACACGTATTCAAGTTATGGTTTAAGCCGATTAAAATTACGAATCAAGTCGACTCTTACGATGAGTCAAGTGTTATTGTTATTGTGGACCGCGGGTTTTCCACCGAGTCCGCTAGAATCACTGAACGGATTATATCAACAAATTCAAGTAGTCAAGGTCATGGAAGTGACTGATGTCATCGTTTCTGATAGACATGCCTGCAGTAACTAAATTCTCAGTAATGAATAATAATAAGAGTAAATGAAAGATGTTTTAATTTAAATCTGTTAACTAGTGAGAATTTTATCTGCTTCTGGTGATCTTGATTCTGAAAAAAAACTTACACAAACAAAAACGTTGTAAAATTGGCGGTAAAACCGCCATTTTGAAAATGATTCGAAATGTGGCGTGACGACAAGTACATTTCATTTGTAAAAATCTCCGATAAATAAACAGTCAAAAAAAAGGCCTACAAAGCATATACTGATAAACACAAGGCCAGTCCTCAGCAAATTTTTGCCTCGATTAGCTCGTTTTCGAGAGGACAACATCACAGAAACGTCGCTTTATTTAAGTTGTGGTTCAGCCGATTCTTGCAGTAAGTCAAGTGTTCTTGTTATTGTGAACTGCGGGTTTTCCATCTAGATCGCTAGAATCACTGAACGGATTATATAAAGTAGTCAAGGTCATAAAAGTGACTGATCCCATTGTTTATGTCGAAAACATGCATGCAGTATGCCAAGCTATCCATGGCAAATGATTATAGTAAATGCAAGACGTTTGTTGTTTTTTTAAAATCGCTTCAATAGTGATCTGCATGAGAGTTTTCACTTCCTTTGGTATCCTTGATTCTGAATAAAAGACTTTCATGGATAAAAACGTGCGCTAAAATTGGCAGTAAACTGCCATTTTGAAAATCAGGGCGAGACGTGACTAGCCCCCATAAAATAAACAAATAGTGATCTTAGATTGCAGCGCAGGCAAACTTGAGTCACGTCATTTCGTTTCGATTAACGTGACGATTTCATCTTATGACCTTTTTTTCTACGATTTAAATCGTGACTGTTGGACACATGGTCCGTCTATATCGAGAGTTCTGCAGAATACGGTGTCTTTCAAAGTCGCGTGTTAGGACGATATCACTGTGATATCACACATATTCAAGTTATGACTTAAACTGATTAAAATTGCGAATCAAGTCGACTGCGAGATTGTGGACTGCGGGTTTTCCACCGAGGCCGCTAGAATCACTGAACGGATTATATCAACAAATTCAAGTAGTCAAGGTCATAAAAGTGACTGATGTCATCGTTCCTGATAGAAATGCCTGCAGTATCCAAATTCTCAATAGTAAATAATAAGAGTAAATGGAAGATGAAGATGAAGTATTCAACATGACACGAGCAGGGGATAAAGAAATATTCTAAGTCCCCGACGGGAATCGAACCCATGGCCTCCCAGATACCGGTTGGGCGCTCTAACCTGAACTGAGCTACGAGAGACTCGTTGTGAGCTGGGCCATTTTACTAGGTTGATAAGGACTCACGAGAGCGTTGAAAAACACACACACACACACACACACCCCCCCCCCCCCCCCCCCTCCCCCCCTCTTTCCCTCTCACGGTCTCTTCTTGTCCTAACAATCTTTGTCCTTTTTTATAACAGGAAACTATAAACGGTCTAAAGCGTGGTTTGATCACGAAATCGTAAATTTCTGGTGTAAATATCCAAATTGGTGGAAGCAATTTTGCGTAAGAGGTCTTATTTTCTCTGATCTATCGACGTCAAAAGAGGCGGTTACACGTGTCGACAATTAATGTGCAATAGATAAGGAATACATTTCAGGTGAAATGAAATATTTGAATATGTTTCTGCTGTAGCTGAAGTATAAGCATTATACTAGCACCACACAAGCACTGCAAAATGAAACGAAGAGTGAACTTAGACTGCAGCATAAGATTGACCAGCATTACTGAAAATAAAAGTTGAACGTGATTTCCCCCCCTGATAAGGGGCGTGTGGTCCTGTGTTTTCATGACCTATCAAATAAGTTTCCTCATCAATTACGTCAATCAACAGAAACTTGCGCGCACATTAAATACCGACATCACTTGCGAAATAAAAGGCATGCCGGATAAATTTTTAGATAATGCAAATTCAATTCCTACACCAAATCTTCAAGAGGGTCTGAATGAGGTTAAGTGTTAAGTACTATTTGTCCATAATTTTTAGTGTTTGCTGTTACAATGGCCATTTTTTTCAATGTTTACTGCTTCCAGAGAAAATACTGTTAAATGTTTGAAGGATGTTCCGTAAAAAAAAAAAAAATTGGCATTGTAAATCATTATCTGCTCTTCAAAAATCGGATAAAAACACTCATGAACTAGAGAAAATTTTCGGATTTCTGTGGAGTTAGTATCACTTTATGGTTGGACTTGTTGTGCACTTAACCCATCTATTTTTTTTTTTTTTTGTTTCCTTTTGAAGTCCCACGTAAATACAGTGCAGTGCAGGTACCTATCATCATGAATATAATAAATAAAGTAATAATTTACAGATGTAAATCGTACCACCGAAAATATAAATCGATGCATATAGTTGCGCATACAAATTTAATTGAAATTTAATTTAATTTATTTGTGACCGTGACTGTGTGTCTGTATGTAAATGTAATCTTAGCCCCATATGTTAGAAATGGCTATTTCAGGTCTTTCAAGAGGATAACAATCAGAACAAATGATAGCCAGAGCCAAAGGTCAACTCTGTATAAGCATGTTTCTATACATAAATAGCATTTATCACGAAAAGAGAGGATTATATCTTATATGAACACTTATTGAGCCAACGGAAAAATCGAATGACAAACGTGTCAGTGGCATGAACGTGAAGTCTATATTTTGCTATTGCTTCATAGTCACGCAGATGCAAACTTCAGTTAGAAATATTTCCGTCTCAATGTATCTTATTTTCTAAGAGGGGTATTTTGTGCGAATCTGGCGTGAAGACATTTATTATTCCAGTCTTTTCAGACACCTGGGTAGATTTGTATCGGATTTGTGTCGTGTGACGTAGATAACGGCTCTCCGCGACCAAATGCTGCCTTGTTGTTTTTTTCTAGTTTCCGCATCATCTGTCGGATGTGACAGACATGCTAAATATAACTTCTTTATGGGTCAAGATTTCAAATATTGTGCATCAAAATCCCCACAAATGCTGAAGGCCTATTGAGTATACATCTGTTCGACACAATTGGGTATTGGTTCATTATGGACCATTACGGTTCAGTTATAAATCGACGCTTTTTGACGCGCACGAGGAAAAGGTGATCTAGCAGGGTTTTAGCCAACGGATTATCAAAGCAGACAGTCTAATGCAAATACACTGAAGAGCCAAATAATTAACTGAATTGGAGAGTGCGGGAAACCAGATATGCAAAGGATGAAGAAGAGAGAGAAAGATACACAGTACCCCCCTTGAATCCTGACAGTGGAAATATGCCTTTGGTTAAGAATATTCTCGCGTTTAGTCAGTTTCTTTATGTCTTTGAGGTAGGAACTACAAAGAATTTTGCGTAAGGAACGGGTAACAGGATTTTAATAGAAAAGCTGAACGGCACTTAAAAATCTTCGCTTAAGTTTTTCTTTTGAAATGTTATTTAAACCGGACCCGGAAATCTGTGTCGAATCCGCGCACTCCAGAGTGAGCTTAATTGTCAAGTAACAACTTTTGAAAGAAATGGACCAAAATGAATTTTTGTATCCCAGGGAGATTGCAAAGCAAACGACAAACAGCAACTGCAGCTTTGAATCCCGAAAGTAAAGCATTACCAAGCATTTTAACGCTTTTATGTGTATTTTTCCGATTATGTGATCCTTAACGGGGGCGTGTTTGCATTTTCATACAAGACTGAGCTACTGAAACAAATTTTGCAACGTAGGACATTCTCTGAAATGCGGCAATAATGTACACAATTTTCTGCTTGGTTTACGCTAAGGAGATTGTAGAGCCGAAATTCGTACGAGTGTACCGAGCTATATAATGACGGAGACCTTAATGCATGAATGGGAACCATATATAGCATGAAGCACAAAGAATAGAAAGATTGATACATGCAAACAGCCTTTAAGTTCAATCCCAACAGCTAACGATTGTCATTGATTTCTGTTATCTTATAAGATGTCGAGTGCAAAGAATCTACTCACGGAGGGGGCGTGTGATGGAGTTTTCATGAGTGTATCTGAATTAAAAATAAATCGTTGTCTCAATGATAACGGTAGAAGCGAATTTAACTCCGAAAAGATGAACTCAGTAACCCGCAGAATTAGAAAGAAACTCATTCCTTGGAAAGGACTCTGCCAGTCTATGCCGAATTCAAAGTTGCGCATTACGAAAGCGAGATCTCTGCCATTACACGTTTTTCGTCAATTTCCTTGTAAAAAAAAGGCCCTGGTGATAAATCGCGAAAGGAAAAACTGAAAGGACAAAAGGAAACAATTTGAAATGATAGCAAATCGATTTCAAAAGCAGGAAAATCGGCAAACTGCAAAATTTCAAGATCTTGATCAAATTTTGTTGAGATACAGTCAACATAAACGCATCTCAATTTTCAATGAAGAAACACATGGAAAATGCAAAATAACTCTTCACAATGACGAAAATAATCAACGCCTTACCTTTCACTGCGAAAGAGAGATTTCCAAAGACGACCAAAATCAGCAGAGCTGACAGTGAAGAAGATGCAGGATTCATTTTGAAGCGCGTCTTTGACCACTGTATCGCTATGTGATGTGTTCTCCGAGAATGTAAGGTTCTTGTATCAGTTCAACGATGTTTCGATTGGTTTAAATCTGTTAGCTACGTAAACGATATTTCATGTCATAAGAGAACAACCAGGAAATTTTTGTAATTATTACCCAAACACTGTTAATTTCCTGTGCACGTGAACAATAAGCATGTGATATTTAAAGAACTGCACTGTCCAAGCCTGTTACAGCGGTTCAGAGCACAACAAGATATCGGAGATGCAGACTAAGGAAGTGTTGACATCGTCCCATTTAAAAATAAATAAAACCAAGTTTAACTTTTCTTTTTATCTTTATCATGAATTATCATTGAATTTCTTTTTCTTTTTCTTTTTTTATTAGGAATCATGGCTCTTTGCACCATGCAAGCTAGCTAAGCGCTGTGCACGTGAACAATAAGCATGTGATATTTTAAGAAATGCATGTCCAAGCCTGCTACAGCGGTTCTAAGTACAATGTTCAGAGGTTACTAAGGAAGTTGTGTCATCGTCCCACTTATAAAAAGAAATAAACCAAGGCTAACTTGTTTTTTTTTTTTTGCACCATCGAATTTCATTTGCATAATAACTTTTGTAGTTAGAAACCAAGGTATGACTCTGCACCAAGCTAGCTAAGCGCTGTACAAGAGCCGAAAATTACAGATCATCAGGGAGCAGGTTTAGCCTGTTTACTGGGGGATGGTAATTAGAGTATTCATTGGGGTTCGGAATTTAAGGGCAGTTTATCGCAGGGAATTTTGCACCAGATTTAAAACACACAGACGTCATACATACCAAGAATAAGATTTAGCTGAGCTAGATCCGAAAATTACACTGGTATGAAGCAGGTTTACACTGTTTACTCGGTGATAATAGGGGTCGGAAATTAAATTAACGGCAAGTATATCGCAATCAATTCGCCGCCAGATCAGACAGGAAGATCGAACTTGCATTGCACTCAGTTTTATTAGAATCTTGTGGTCTACACTATCATTCAAAGAATACGATTTAGAAAATATAGCCTTTGTGAAACCACGCATTACTCATAGGTTGTCAGTTTGGCTAGAGTCTACTCCCCAGGGATGCTTTATATTAAAAGAGGGTAGACTGGAAACGAGGCGAGACATCGCCGCGCCCCAGCTATTCTCGTCCCCAGAGCCGCTTGTCCCTCTCAGCCGGCTGAGCCTGGGGCACGAGAAACATGTGTCTCTGAGGACACGTGATTTGATTGGATAGAACTTCATCAAAGAAATTGAAATTAAGCAAATCAAATCAAATCAAATCAAATCAACCGTTTTAAAACCCCTTCGTCGTAGGGAATTTTACTACAGTTGATTTTATTGGCTAGATTTAATTTCTTTTTGTTAGCGATTGATGTAATGTGTCCCCAAAGCCAATTGTTCCGTGTGTGCCCCAGGCTCTGCCGCCATTGAGGGACAAGCGGCTCTGGGACGAGAATGATTACTTCCAAGTTCAATGCAGCTGCTGATTAGTAAGTCTTTTACAAAAGAAATACCCTTAAAAGGCAAATGAATATACCCCTTAAAAAGGCATGGAGAGCACTAGTCTTTCTCGCATTCTTAAATAGAAAGAAAAATATACGCGAAGAAACTGGTAACTTTATTATAAATGTTGTTTTGTCCGCTTCAGCAAAACATGAGCCGAGGAATAGGCTACTTTCGACAAAATTCAGCTTTATAACAAGGCCTAGAGGACAAAAAGAAATGAATAAACATGCTTGTAAAATTCATTTTGAGTGTGTCTTATAAGTCTCGTTATCAAGCTGAATTTTAACATGTCGAAAGAAGCCTATCGGGTTAACGTGACCGGAGCATTCTAATTATTTCGGTTTTGACCTGGGTGTTTTTTTTTTTTTTTTTTTTTTTTTTGTTTACTCACGTGACTTATGTCGACAAGGGAGCAGACCATTTAATTTAAGGGGGAAAGTTGGGCTATTACGAAAAAATTTCAGTTGCACACATAAAGTAGGAGAAAAAATCGTGCATAAGTAAGCCCGGTAGACAAAATTCAAGAAGGCCCCACCGGATAAACATGGATGGTGCAAAAAAAAAAAAATTACAAAGAGTTATGTTGGTAAAAAGGGATGGCGAGAAGGGTGGGTGAAGGGATACTCCCTTATATAAACCCTACATTTTAAGTGCGGCGCCAAAGGATGTGGTTTTTTAAGGCGTTTTGGTTTGAAATATGGTATAATGTAAATATGTTTGCAATTTGCCACGATTAACCGCATTTACTGTAGATCATGGCAGTCACCATGACATTACTGTTATCTTGCGTGACATTGCGTGACCGGCGCTTTGTCACAGATGACGCAACTTGATAGTGCACTTAGGTGGCTTTTATTTTGGACAATCCCTTGCATCGCATCGTTCTCATTTATACAAGGCTATCACAGACATCAGTTTTCAAAATTCTCTGACTTTTCCCAGAAAAAATACCATTTTCCTGACTAAATAAAAACAATCTGTTCGATATACTGTAGTCCCAAGCCTCCAGCCTTCAATGGTATAAAATCAGAGTTGTTTAAATAATTTTCCGGACTTTTCTTGTTCGAAATGTTAAAATTCCCTGAATTTTCCTAACCTTCAAGAATTATGTTTTTCTAGCCATTTCCTGACCTGTGGCAACCCTGTTATGTCGTCCAGTTATTCTAAGTCAAGGACATTGCAGAGATAAGAACGGGATAAGGACAAGCAAAAATATAAAATAACACGCTATTTTCACCCTGCTCTATTTTATTATTTTACACTTTTACAACGTTGTGACACACAACTGCAAGTAATTATTCTGTGGGATAGCACAATTTAAAGAAAAAATGCTGATAAGTAACCAACTGAACAAGAACTACCATAACCAGACTAGCCTTATTTTCCTTAAAAATCGGCTTAAACAGCAAAATCATCTTGAAACCTTCCCAGTACATTCTTGGCATGATAAATTATGATCTGGTTTTCCAGTAATTCAATTTAAGACTTGGTAATGAGATCTACCCCCTTAAAACGGGCAGTCGAAAGTTATGTTTATTTTAAAAAAAAGTTGGTTTAGCGTGAAATGTGTTTTCTTTTTGGTATTTTGCTTGTCGCTCTGAGTACTCAGGGCAAGCACCTTGCGAGAAAGAATTCTAATTTAAAAAAGAAAATCCAGATATTACGCCCCTCAAAACCATACGCCACCCACTCCAAGTTTAAGGTCTCATTTCTTGTCGTTTTATTACTAGATAGATCTGTTCCCGATTTTTCTTAGTTTGAATACTAAGTCAGGCCAACACCATAAAATTATCCGAGCCGTTTTCTACTGATAACCTAGCATGATGTTCCAAGAACGCTGTCGTCACGACAAAATCAATTATTTCAATTTAATTCCCGGTAATTACTTTGCTGCAATCATCCTTTAGAACTAACTACCAATTACTATAATTATTGTAGTTATAATATAATAATTTGATTCGTTTTTGCATTATAATGATACGAATATGAGAACTGATATATTGAGAAAATGAAGTTTTCCAATATCCCGCCTCTATAGTTTTTAAGGTTTTGTATTTCAGTATTTCACTAATAAATTTTCAAAGTTTATTTTTATTGTGCAGGGCGTGTAAAGCTAACAATCCGAACTCCTCGATTCCCTCAGGTACTTTCAAAGAAGACTTCCACTTCGTCAGGTTGAAAGAACAAACTACCCGCGAGGAATCGCCGGGTGTCGGAGGATCCATAGCTGTAACCAGGTGGCGGGCCGTAGGTGACTCCAAGGTTTGTGCCGGAATTCGTGTTCGATGAGGCGTGGTCAGCAATGTAAATATCGTATCCATTTCCAAATGTTGGTCCATGGGAAGAGCAACTGTAGATGGAATAAGCCCTATAAGAACTGTAGTGTCCTGTTTGATCTAGTTTCAGTGGTTGCCAACCTGGCTTGTTAACCAAAGAGAACAGGAAGGCTGCTGAATCGTACCAATACTGACAACCGCCTGATCGGAAATAAACAATGGAAAAAATGTCAAAAATAAATTATGTTTAACGCTTTGAACAGCCTAACATCGAACGTATTACATAAAGTTAATTAGATTGGTGTTCAACATTTCGCCATAATTCCTAAACTTTGTACGGTATCTTGTTTCCTTGAAATTTGACTTGAGGTTTGAATTGAGGTTAACCGTCCGATTAACAGGCCTGGAAAATAATCCCGAAATTTTTGGTGGTGACGTGCGACCTACTTCTTAAAATATGTTTACCTTATTTAGGACTAAAACGTTATAAAAAGTCGATACATCATTCAGACCTCTCAAAACTATTAAAATGTCTGGTACGTAAGCTCGGCTATCCAAGAAAGCATAATTTCAGTATTATCAACTGGAAGTTCATAAAGGTAAACTAGCTGCCCTAGCGAGCGTTATTCGTTGGGAACTTTGCTCCGACGCAACACATGGAACGTCAGCTTTTCAATACTCGATACGGCGGTTTTTTTAACTTTATTAACTTTTAGCTGATAATCATCTAATTGTTTTCCTTGACCGCCGACGCTGCACAACAGTTTTTTAAGGAACTAAGAACTTTCTTCTAAAATAAATACACGTATGTGGTACCCAGGAATGGCAAGTTCTGTTTGCGTAAACATTTGAAGCAAGTTTCCATTTTCAAGTTATTAACGACAATTAAAATTTTTCTAATAAAAAAAACGGCTTCATTAATTACTCAATTCCAGAAAGTACAAAACATATTATTTTTCGGACCATCTTACATGCATGCCTTCTTAGGTACCATACATCAGTGTTAGTTACGCTACTCTTTATAAAATGTTTAATAGCAACTGAGTTTATCTCTTTTGCTATCGTAATTTTTTTTACGCAGAGCAGCGAGATTCAAAAACCCTGGATTTTGTCAGATATAGTCAAAGTCTGATGCCAACGAATATTTTAGATCTTAAGCCTTAGACTGAAGGCAGTCTCTTTTCTTTTCTTCTTTGTGACGCTAATTACTTATTTGCATACTTTTAACATTTCCACTCGTGCGGAGGATCTGGGGTATAAAGACTGACTTCACGCAGTCTAGTCCAGCCTTGATAATACTTGTAGAGTCAAGTTGTTTTCAAATCGGCAAATGAAATATGTTCGGGGACTCACACTTAAAAAATGACGGGATGTGAGTTAAAATCGTTTTTTGAGGCTTGGCTCAATTCAGGTTCATTTTTACCCACACTATTGTATTAATGGATGATTAAGTGACACTGGTCGGATATCAGGGTCTCATCCTTTAAGTCATGCCTTCCCTGGATGGAGTTGAACAGTCACTGACGAGAATATAACTTTCAGATCATTTTAGAAAACAATGTAAATTTAGGCTGAAGAAAGTTTTTATCCAGCTGAAATATAACTATCCATTTTTCTTAAGGGCGACGTCACTCTTGCCTTAAAGATGCCCTTTCATAAAGCATGCTAAAGATTGAAGCCATTTTGTGTACCCATATTTTCTAGTATGCGCATGTATTAAAGCAATATCATAATTATGTCACTTACCAGTCCATGAGATGTTGGTGTACCCGCCAAAGATATACTGGCCAACACGTACGATTGTAACAGTGGGACCTTTATCGTCGCAATTGGTATGAAAAGTTTTCACAGACCAGCCATCCAGCGACGCACGCCAACAACGCTTCCACTGAGAGTTGCTTTGCATGACAGGCTTTAAAAAATCAACTAAAACCTTTAGATAACTGGCATTCGTTTTCAAGATTTCTGAATCCTCTAAACCAGCTGCTGCAGGTGCTAAAAAAGAGAAGTGGACACATTGAAAGCATTTTAAAGAACCGTTAGATGTTAGACTTTAGATGTTTTGAACAAAGGTAAAGTTCTTCAAAGTTCTGCCAAAGTGGAAGCTTGATATACGGCTGTGTGTCATGCCCCAAATAATGTAACACTTGTAAAAAAAGAATGTAAATGTTGTTTATAGTGGTCATGCACTTAGCTTCATATCTCAACGAGATAGCTAGTTTACAGGCATGCCACTGAAACCGAGGAAACAAATATTTTAAATGAAAATCACAAGGTTAAAAATCCCAACTGGCAGGAGGCAGACCAGTTGGCTATGTACAAAGCGTGATCGAGGATTTGAGCTCGGGACAACCGAGAAACAAATCCAGCTAGTGGCAAGGGCAGGTCTTGAACCGGGGACCTCCAGATTACAACACAAGCGCCCTAAACCACTCGGCCACGCTTGCCTCCAAAGGTTTATAAAAGCCCTTAAACTATTGCTCCTAATAACCACATCTTATATAAAAAATAGAATTTCTAATGAATCAAGAGTCTGAAGGAGATAAAAACCTGTTGCTATTTTTTCTGAGGGGCTGTTTACATGATAACGGAATGACTTTCATCCCGGAACAAGATTCGTCCAAGAATGAAGTTCGTTCTGCATTCACATGTCAAAATCGTGCGGCTCAGTCAGTTAAAGCGCAAGAGGATGACTTTAAAAATATGTCTTATTCGAACTTATCGGGATCAGTGTGGACGGGTCCTTTAACACGAGCTGGGTGTGTATATTTACCTTTGATTCTTCCAGTGTTTGTATCTTTTCTTTCAGTTCTACTATTCTTAAGTTTAGGTCTTTTTCCATTCTGTTTAGTTCTGCCAAGATCGTTTCTTTCATTGTTGTCTTTTGTTGCAGCCGTTCTCCTGTCTTCGCCAGGACAGGTTTGAGTTCTTGTATCAGAATGGATGACAACAGACATATTACAAAAGCAATCTTCAGCAGATGAGTTGCCATTTCTGTGAAAAGAAGATAAGAGAAAAAACATTACTCACAAGTAAACCCGCAAGCTAAAAGCTGGTTCAAACGTTTTCCGAAGGTTGTACGAATGTTTTCAAACATATTCCGAATTTT
>NC_135766.1:28391060-28396060 GCF_052425735.1 Oculina patagonica | reverse complement strand
TTGATAAAGAACTCTGCTCGCAGGATGCTAAGTTTGAGAATTTCCCGAAAAAAAAAACTATCTGACGGAAAGACAGTTTCGGTATAGCTATACACACTTGTATTTAACGAATTAATAAGCTCTGCGTTAATTGCCAGTATAATTATTTTGTGATAAACAGTGCGAAAGTGAAACTAAATGAAATGCGAAGCTTGGACGTACGGCACAATATTGTCAGAATTATTTTGGCTGTTTTTAATTAACGAATCTCATTTTCTTGAATGATGGCAACTAGAAGTGGCCGATAAAAAGACAGTTCTTACTCAAAATTGAAGTTTAAAACCGGCGCAGCTTATCGTATTAAAATGGCGTGCAAATGATTGCAAAATGCACAAACAACCACAAACTCGACAAACTATCAACTAGCACTTAATTTGTCGATAAACAAAATCAACACTCGCCTTTAGAAGAACTTCGAGGCCTTTAATTCCACTTCTATTCTGTCTTTTCGCATTTACAACAGTTGGTGAGCGGCTATTTCGATTTTGCTGCTGAGCAAATCTTTCAGTGTGTTCGTTCGTACAACGCTGCAAAATGATTTCGCGCGGAAAGTACACTCGACGATTCATCTCGCAACGGATACCGCCCGCTGTCGAGGGCCGGATTGGAGAATACCGCCCGCTCCCGGAACCAATCAGATCGCAGGATTTGTAGAATACCGCCCGCTCACGAACAAAGAAAAAAATAATAAAGCAGATTTTTCAGTTGTTACCTAGGAAAATAATTGCTAAGTTAAGAATGCTTTTACTGACAATTTCCTTTTTCAAGAACTCAAAACGCGACATTTTGCAACGTGCAAATGAGTAAACACTTTTTAAAATGTATTACAAGAAAACAATTTCTCTATTAGATGAAACGTTGTATTGAATGGCTTTGATATGGCGCCATTAGATGTTTACCATTACTTTACTTTCTATATACTTTACTGACAACTATCGTAAATGTGTATCGAAATGATTCTCATATAACGCACGCAAATTTTTTTGGCAATTACGAGTCACGAAGCGAAAAAAAGATCGCTTTTGTTAATCTGTCATTAAAGTGTTCTAGCTAAAGCAATAAAATGGTTGTTTAAGGTCGCGCAGGACCCTTGCAATCATTAGTATGTATTTATTTAAAGAGTATGCACGAACTGCCGGACGACTGAAGCCGACAACAAACGAAATATTCATGAGAATGTTTGTTTTTAAACTCTTTTCTACAAGTAATTACTAGTAATTTTTCTCAGCTTTGTGCACGTGCGCTGGAACATAGGGAATTATCATAATTAGATTCACAGCTTTGAATATATCACACGTTGTTGTAAACACTGACTCGGAAGGTCTTCGGAAGCCTCAAAACCTGCAGTTTTGTGTCCAAGTTTTCTCCGCCGATATAGAATTTCAAGAGTTGATTCGCGAGGAACATAAACGTGGTGTACTCTATTGTGCTATGACATGTACTAGAGCGAACTTTTAAAATTCCTTCTCAAATGAAGATAGCATGTTTCAAAGTCTAGATTTCACATTTTTGCTCTCTTAGAAGCCATTAACTTGTAGCAGTTTTTGAAATCGAAAATTTCGTTCTAGTCATAGCACAAAAGAGGTTATGATTTATCACTAAGCTATATAATCATTTAATTTGGTGCGCTGTTCTAGCTGAAAACTTGGACACAAAATCGCATTATCTGCAGTTAAACTTTTAAGGGCTTGTAACATCACAGACAACGGTCATCTCTCAGTAAAAGGAAAATCATGATGTAATTCCATCATCCCCGAATATCCTTGTTAAAATTAAGAGGAATCGATGTTCAAAATGTAGTGAATTAAAGCTTTACCAAGATAGCACTCCGTCAAGAAATTTGGCTAATGAATTTATTAATGAGGAAGGGTCCCGCGCGACCTAAAAGAAAGTATTTCTCGGTGACTGAGTATTGGTCATGCATGATGGAAACCACACGTACTGAAGTTTCGTCACTAGGCACTGTCTAGAGACACTGTTTTTTACTGAAATACTATCAAAGCTCCACGAAAGTGGACACCCACAAAAAAGCTAAAAAGTGTGCGTATGTGGGACTGACCGCTTACGGGAATGATCTTTGTGAAAGACCATTAGCAGTATAAGGAATAGCTGGCCGCTTCAACAAAAGTGCAACAGCCAGAGAGCGCGTAAATATCAACAATCATCCATACAATTTGGAACTCATCAAGTTCAAAGCGATGTTGAGTATGAAAATAGCGTTCACATTTTTACGATTTTAATATAAATGTCGACAAAGACTAAAATTACGAAGAAGGGATAATGAAGCAGGTTTGTCAATTGTTACCTTACGGAAGATAATTGTTTAAACTCAGAAACCTTTTGTTGACATTCAAGTTTCAAGAACACAAAACTCGACCATTGTTACAACAAGCAAATGA
This sequence comes from Oculina patagonica, assembly GCF_052425735.1. Lineage (NCBI taxonomy): Eukaryota > Metazoa > Cnidaria > Anthozoa > Scleractinia > Oculinidae > Oculina > Oculina patagonica. Next base: position 28,393,622 of record NC_135766.1, on the reverse strand, counting down.
GTAAGCATTCTTTAAAAATTAATGTCAAACTAAAAGACGTTTGATGAAAACCCTTTCTCTCAGTAATAGACGATTCGTTTTACCAAATATGGCGCCGTGAAATGTTTACCATTACATTTATCTTCCTAATACTTTACCTAACAGACGCAAATTTGTGGAAATTTACAATTCACGAAATAAAAGGCGATCGCGATTAATATTACTTATGCAACGCAACCGAGTTCTTTCCAAATAGAACTCAAGCTAACGATAAGAGCCACAGTACTCTAAGACTCAATTTATAAGGGTTTGTATGGGAATGAAACAATTTTGTTTTGAGATATATAAACTCGAACGTCTTATGAATAAAATTGACTTACACTGCTGCTATGTCTTGCCCGTTCTTGTTTGCCAGCTTCTCAGGCCAATTTGAAGTAATTTCGACGGGTTATTGCTTTGCGAAAATTTTGGAAACCATTAACGACTGCATCTAACCCGAAGCGAAATATCTTCCGTGAAATTGGTCAAATCGCTGCGGAATTTCCTCCAGTAATTTCTCTTTCCTGCCGTTGTCTCTCTGGTTCCGAGTGCTGTACTGAAGCGCAGAAAAATCCTCCAAAGTGCAATTTTTGCTTTCCTTGTTACGCGTAACAGCTGAAACCACACATGAAATGGCGTCGGGTAGACAAAATAGAAATTAGCGAGGAGGGCATGAAGATATTTTCACGCTGTGTAACCCGTAGAGGTCCGGGTCCCACAACGTCACATAATAATTGCCCGCCCTTTTCTAAAACGACGATTTTCTATTTCTAAATAACATATGATTTAACACCATAGCGAGATTAACTCTGAAAACTGTTCATCCCAGCAACATTTGAAAAGAATTGTAAAACCGTGGAACACCATCAGTAATCTCGCCCCTTAAAACAAATTTTCCAGTCTTAGTTTATTTAAAAAATTTCTGCGCGCCACTTATTTTACTTTACCGGACACTACCTATGATATTGACATGCCCTGCACCTGGTTCCTCTCCCGTAACTGCCCTTGCCATCGCTCTTAATTTTATCTGACTAATATTATCTGCATCTTGTTTTTAACCATAATTGATTAATGAGTTTTATTGTAATTTTTATTAAATTTTTGACTTTTATCACAATTTTTTACTAGTTTTTAGGGTTGCGCCTCGCATGGGTAACTTCTCCCGTTCGCGCAATTCCTATTTGGTCCTTTTTTACTCCACCATTAATTTTTATAATTTATTATATTGTATTTTAAATTTTGAGACCAATAAAGTTAATAGACAAAAACCCATATTCCAATCCATTTCAATCTTCGTCCCTTTTGGCCATCCGTACCTTCTTTTGTATTTGCCGTGTTATTAAAATGTTCCTTCACTGTTTTAAAAGGTTATTTTATATTTCGCCAAATTAGATGCTCATTTCCCATGCCTAAATGTGGCTAAAATCCGTGACACAGTTCCTTTAAAATCCATGTCCCTACATATAGATATACTCACTAAAGATTGCCTCTTCTATAATAACGCTTAGTTGTTCTCATCGCCGCCTTTTATTTCACATCTTAGCCGCGGAGGTACTGGTTTCCAGTCCCTTGCTAGGCTCACCATCTTGACAGCGTCCATGAGCCCGAAGCCACAAAACTTGAATGATTTGCCTATGGTACTGAAGTCGCTTTAGACACAAAGCAGGTTGGCTTCACACCTTCCACTCTTTTCTCCCCAGACCAGCAAGCAGCAGTCGGCAGTTAACTCCGAATGGAAACATGTTTGCCTGGCACTTCACTGCTGATGAATGCACTGAGAAAAAATGATTTCCATTAAGTAGGACTTGATCGATATCTTGGCACCTCCATTCGTGAATCGGCAAAAAATGCTCACATAATAAAGCAGCCAAACACATAAAAACCTGTTGTCTTCCTCGAGATTCATCCCTAAACTGTTCATGACCTTGATGAATACTTTCCACAGTTTATCGTGTCCTTGATTTCCAATCCTGCTCGAAATCGATCGATATCTCACATTTTTATTTAAACGTGCATTTTACGTTATGTCATCACAAACACAAAGAGTGGTTACCCCGGATGGCATACAGATTACCCCGGATATAAAAAAAACCGCATCGACTGCGCATGTCTCCGATCTTACATCCGACAAAACACAGGGGCCCTCACACCTGATAAGAAAATAATTAAAAATAACAGTTTACCTGCTTTTGTCGCCACTTTGTTCTTTTTACGCGGTCTGCAAGTTGGTGGTCTGGAGCCGAATCATTTATAGGCGGCCAGCCGGAGCGAGAAGACTGGAACCGAGAGAAGATCCTTAGTTTATGCTTATCACTATATAGCACTCCCAAAGTGATCGGACGTGGTCCCGAGAATTAATATTTCCGAACTGTTTTCGACCGTCCCAGACCCCACACCTTTCTCGATTGCAGACCTCCCACCTGCTTGACCGAGTATTAAAAATTCAAAATGGCCGCTAAGCAAAAAACGCGACGATAGGTAAGGTAAAATTTATTTTTATTTATCCTTATAGCTGATGCGAGGGCTCCCTGTGACTTAATTTGG
>NC_135766.1:28231496-28390560 GCF_052425735.1 Oculina patagonica | reverse complement strand
ACCAAAAACAAACAATACTAATTTTAAGTAGCGATAGGCATTCCTAGCAAGTTAATTATGAACAATCGGACAATCGCACTTTGAGATCTTCATTATAAATGCAAGCTACTCTAATAAATACGAATTCCTCAAATTCATTGGCACGAATCAGTGACTACCGTATTAAATTAAGGTTATAAATAAACATTTTCATATTAAGACGAATTAAATCGATCTGTATCGCTGAAAGCTATTTTGAGGTTAAGTTTAAAAGGCAATGCATTATGAATCTGATTTATAAATATTATTTCTTGCTTTTTACCTTGAATAATTTGGGATTCTCTTTGGTCAATCTAACTCCCAAGTGGCTGAATGATCTTTTATTTCCTTGAGGCATGTTAAGACTCACGGCTTCATTCCAAAACTCCAGATTGCACTTCACGCTGTTAGCAGGAACAGAAGTTGTATCCCAATACAGAACCTCAAAAGCAATTTGAGATCGTTCTTTTCCGGCTGCATTCGACTTGATGTTCGATCTGCATAGCTTACTTCCGTCAAGACCATCCACAGGCATTCCGAAAACGATCGATCTTCGTCCATTTTCGGCGACGAAAATGATCCCCAAAATCACGCAAACGAGCTGAGAGTACCTCATGCTTGCGTATATCTAATCCAAAGGCGATTTGATGCAGCTAGGTGGAGTAAACCTTACGATCGATGTTGAAATCAAAGAAGTTGTTTTGCAGTAGTCAGCCATCTTTTGTTTTGGACTCGCCTTTTTCGAAGTGCCCTGGTAACTAGTCGGCACTCCTACCTATCCATGATAACTTGCGGTCGTGCAACACATGCTCGAAGTTTCAAAATGTCGTCCGCACCGAGTTCTGCCGAGTTGCTTCACGTTGGTGGCGAAAGGACTACAGGAGAAAACATACGAACGCAAAATGGTAAGGCAGAAAGAAAGATATTGAATAAATCTCAACCCTGATTAAATTATTTGTGTGCTTTTCTTCACAGTTACCGCGGTGACAGCGATCGCAAACATTGTCAAAAGTTCTTTGGGTCCTGTTGGGCTGGACAAAATGTTGGTTGATGACATCGGGGTACGTAAGATTTGTTGTCACTACATTTTTTAAGGAGAAAGTTTCAAAGTTTCTAAAGAATCATCGAGTTTTAAATGTAGAAAATACTCATTTGAAGTTCTAGACTGAGTGTAGTTCGAGTGTGCTGAATATTAAATTCGCCGGTACGCATGCTGATGCATTCACTATAAAAGAACCTTGCAGAAAAATTCAAAATTAATTTTAGATTTCACACATTCATTTAATAAATTATATGATGCGAACACAAAAAAGGTTAATTTTAAAGTTCATGAATTTGTACTAGTACATGTACATTTAGTTGTACTGTACTGTAGTGGCTAAAAATAGAGTAAAAAGTTAAAAATCTTACCAGGCTTAGTCAATGAGGCCCTGCCAGGGTAAATTCCGACAAGCGACGTGGCCCAAAAAGTAGCGACAACATACTAATAAAATCGTGACAAACGACAACCCTTTTGGAAAAACTTAAATTCCGACAAGGACAAGCAATTTTCCTTCAATTTAATTACAGACAGCGACACAAAGAGCGATAAAACAGCGACATGGCACATTTTTCAATTTTAGACAAGCGACACGGGAACCCCCCCTGGCAGGGCCTCGTCAATCGATAAACCGATAATTGCTTACAATCAATAGCAATCGATATCACTGGACAAAGGAAAAAAGTTGGGAGTTCGATTCATATCGATTGTTATCAATTTTTATCTGAAACTATTTCTTTCAATTTCTACAAGTTAAACATTGACATCATGTTGTTTCTATGGTTTTATTGAGTCATTCAACTGTGGATATCAACAAGCTGATACTTAAAGGAGAAGTTCACTCCAGAATGGCCATTAATTTTCTTTACGCCAATAAAAAGTTTATACAAAAATATGTTATTCACCAAAATTTCAGCTTCCAACGAGAGCTAAAACCCTACTAAATCTTTCTCTAAGTAGCCCAAAATTCGACAACTGAACGCCGCCATCTTGGAGCTAGTAATGAATGCGTGACGTCAAAGAGCTCAGCCTGAAGTTTGAATACTCAATACTCTTTGTTTTGTTTTGTTTGTCAAAATGTCTGTTTGTGCAGCTCCATGTTTCTCAAACAGAGCTCCAAGAGATACAAAAAACCTTTCACCGTCTTTCAATATCTAAAAGAAAAAATGCTCACGAATGGATTATAAGAATGGACAGAAACAAAAAATTCCTGCCAAAGCGGATATAAATATTTGTGTGTTCTGAAAACTATACGAAAGACTGCTTCGAAGAAGATTACAGATACAGTCTACTAAGTGAAAATACCCCCCCCCCCCCAAAAAAAAAAAAAGAAAGAAAGAAAGAAAAAGCCAGACGCAATACCAACCAATGTTACGATTATGCTATTTCACTTTTTTACTTTATTTCAGTGAGGATTTTTAATCAACCAGAGAAACTCTCTGTTGTGTTTGTTGACTTCGTCGTATTTTCTCGATTAAACGCAGGGTTGTCATTAGAATTTATAGTAGCCGGCTGATGTCAATAGAATAGCCGGCTAGTAGATCATCTAGCACGCGAAGTGTGCGTTTTGGGGCGCAAAGCGCCCCCTTCTAGGGGGGTCTTGGGGCATGCTCCCCCAGAAATTTTTGAAATATACAGTTGCTTAGAGGCCATTTCCTGCAATCTGAGCATGTTTTCAAGGGGAATTTTCAGATGTTCATTATGGTAAAATTCAGTGAAAAATCCACTTAAAAAGTTCAACTTGTTGTTCTTTGACAAATTTAGCTCAGTCTTATTTTACATCACGCTGCCTAGTCACGTTTTAAAAGTTAATTGCAATTTGATTCACAAACAATTTGCTTTGGGAAGGTACAGTAAAAAGATAAAAGTCCTTTGTCTGTGCTAGTGTTACAAACAATTTGATTGTTTCAGTTCTTTATGCTTCAATTTGATAGACTATTCTATAGAACAAAATCAAAACCAAGTCATGTAATTTAGAAAAGTAAGGCATCATCAACATCGTCGACGTCACAATCACTATCATAATCAGAGTCTGCTTCTTCTTGGCACAAAGCATCATCGGTCAGGTTCAGGGCGGCACTAGCAATCTGCACCTCTAATTCTCCATCTCTATTATCACCAGCGGGGTGAGCCTGGGGCGGGTGTGTTTGCACACAGGCATCAGCTGTCTCAATCACAGCCACTTGTGTGGAGGAAGAGGCTGCAACTGAGGTTGACGACACTGCCTTAGGCATTTTTCGCCTCTTTTTCTGGGCTTGCCACTTCTCCACTGCGGCTGTGACTAGGGATTCACATTCTGTGGTTCCGACCTTGGGACCATTAATAGAGACCATTAGAAGTGACTGGAGCATGGTAACATTTAGTCGGTTTCTCAGCCGAGTCTTGATACGTTTCAGGGCGCTGCCACCTCTTTCCGGCCATGCGTTAGAAACGGGCATTGACAAACAGACTTCAGCAATGTTTGTCAGAGCAGGAAACACAATGCTGTAAGATGTCTTGAGAGAGATCAGTCGTTTAAGGCACCACTCTGTTGCTGTTTCAAGGTGGCTCTCCTTCACCTCTTCTGGGATCTCTTGCTTCCAAGCATCCATATCAAATTTAAATTTCTCCCATTCAGCTAGTAGCTGCTCTTGTTTGGCTGGTTCACTGAAGAAGTGCTTTGCCAATGTCTGTGCCTTATTTGCTCCGTGCTCCTTAAATGCACCAGACCCTGGCTTGGGCAAGGTCAATGGGTTGAAAATGGACAAGGCACTGACAACAGGGAGATCATCATCAAACCGGTGGTGAATGTTCTCCTTCAGGGCTGTAACATATTTTGAAAGAAGATTGGTAAGCTGATTTTCTGTGGCAGTACTCAAGTTTACCCCAGATATAGCCAGGCGTCCTTCTATGTCTCGCTTCAGGGCTGTTATTGGGGACTGGGAATCTGCAATTTCAGTCAGCTTCTGCAAGGTGTAACTAATGGACGGCTGGATGTGTGAGAAGTTGACTTGCCCACGTTGAAAGTTCTTGCTCAAGTTGGAAAGGACAGGAAGAATTTCTTTAAGAATGTAAATTGTTCCAATAAACTTGGAGGAATCTATCTTGCTGAGGAGGCCAGAAGCGACTGCATCAGTCTCTTTCAGCTGCCTTAAAGTCTGCAATAATGCATTGTAATCTTCATAAATGGCACTTGTAGCTGCATCAAAAGACAGCCATCTGGTCTGGCAGGCCTTCTTTATCTTCTTTGTTACAACCTTCTTACTCTTATCAGAGAGGACTAAGGATTTCAAATTTATTTGTACTTTCAAGTACGTTGCTGTACGCTTCGGTGAATTTTCAAACAGTTTCCAAAGCTGCCTTAGCCAGAGCTCAACATTTCGTATGTATTCTATTTGGCTGCTAGTGTCGGTGCAGGCTAATGCAAGCTTATGGCACAAGCAGTGCAGAGAAATCATTTGAGGATTAAGTTGCTTCAGACGGGTTGCCACTCCACCACATGCACCGGTCATAACACTTGCACCATCTGAAACCAATGAACTGCACTTCTGTATCTCTGGACCAAACTCAGCTAGCTGGCTTGTGAGGACTGTAAAGATGGTTTCTGCATTGGCTGAATTGGAGTTCTTTAGAACGTCTTCGATAAACAAGAAGCTTGTCTCAGCTTGCTCTGTTTCTTTGTTGAAGTACTGGATGAAGGTGATAAGCATTTCCATGACTGTAACATCACTGACTTCATCAGTAAGCAAGCCATAGCAGCCTGCTTTCTTCACCTTTTCCAACAACTTTTCGAGCAATGCAGAGCCCAGTGCCAAAAAGATTTCTCTTAAAGAACCCTGTGAAGAATACTGGAAATGCTTCATGTGATCGAGCCCAAGCAATTTAAGCAGATCTAGAAGAGATGAAAACTTTTGGTTGGAAATTTCCTCTTTGACAAGCCAGTATGCCGCATAGAAAGCCTTAAACATGACATCATCTTTCACTATTTTCCTTTCCTGTATCTCTTTATGAAACACTGACACCCTTGCTAACATTTCAGCTCCAACAGCATCCTTGTGTTGCTGAGTTGCTAAATGTTCTTGAACAGCTGACTTCTTAAAGCGTATGCACGGGGTTGCATTATAAACCTTGGACTTGTTTTATTGATTTTCTGTGTTGTGTTTCTTGCACAGATAGCAAAACATGCCCTTTCCTTCCTCATAAACCAGCCAAGCAATTTCCGTTTTATGGCAAAAGTTGAGCATCTTGTCAAACAACCAGCTGTGGACAAATCTATCGCGACTAGGCTTTAGACGGGCCTGCTCCTGGGATGTCAGGTGTTGGCAGTTATCGGAAGTGCACTTGTAAAAGTTGTGCACTACAGCTCCCTCAGGAAAAGCAAAGAGGCTCTCAATTTCTTTCTTCATTGCGGTCGCGTCTTCAGGCGTACATTTGACAGACTTTAAGGCTGGTGATCTTAAATTCGTTTCTGGTTGAGCTGCAGTTATATTGGGGCCTTGAGTTGAAGCAAGGGTAGTTGAAGCGCTACTCTTCTCAGTCCCACTTGCGATCTGATCACCAGGAGAAATTGAGGAGCTTGTTTTGTCAACAGCATTTTCCTTTGGATTACCTGAGAAAATGTTGAATTGAGAAAGCGTTTTAAATACGTTTTATTTTGCAGTAGTTAACACAGCTGTCCATCACACAAAACGATTTTCCCGCCGACAATTGACAATGACAATGACAATGAACTTCTCCTTTAAGTGGCTAGGAGTATTTCTACTCCCCTTTGTATGGGATGCTAGTCCACTGCAGGGTTACAGCAAAAAAATTGCCTGTGCCCATTAATACACTTGGGTAGAGAGGGGCACTATGGGAATTAAGTGTCTTTCTTTTGAACACAATGCAGTGCCCTGGCCAGGGCTCAAACCCAGACAGCTCAATCCGGAGTCCAGCACACTAACCATTAGGCTGCAGCCCCACCCCAGAAAGTTAAAGGAACCCCTAAACTGTGACCCTCCATATGAAAAGGGGGCTTATCGTAACAGCGTTTCAAGAGCGTTTTTGTTTGAAACGCGTTTGAAACCCGTTTCAAATGCATTTGAAATTCGTTTCAAAGTGTTTGAAACGCGTTTCAAACAGTAGGCGTTTGAAACATGGTGAAACGCGTTTGCATGTGTTTGAAACGCCATGCTTAGATTATCATTACTGTTCAAGCATAATTTATTCAAAATGTGACAACGATTTCATCAAATTATACAGTGTCTACAGTACCTGAGGAAATCAGAGAATGATGATGTTGCAGCAGGAAAACTTTTCGATTTGAGTAACATTTTCTCCTCATCAATAAATCAGCGTGATGCACACTTGTGTTAATTGCAAGAGCTTGTCTGTGAATATTGCATTGTGTACAGTTGTACAGTCTATAAAATATACTTACATTGTATGTTTAATCCACATCACTTTGTGTCTGAGGCATGTTGAAAATATGTAACGCGTACGGTAAACAAACACATTCGCTGCACGCAAACTATATCACCACATATCCTGAAGCGTGTTTCTTGCGTTTGGACCATCTTGTCGCTTGTTAATTTCCTTGTAACTTGAAAAACCAAACTGAACAACACGTTTTCCGTTCGGTTAACCGATCATTTTAACTTTCAAATCTTGACCGCCAAATAAAGTAAACAAAGTATCAGGTTTTATACAGATCGTGTGCATTGTCACGTCTCACAAATCAGGTTGTTTTCTGAAGACTTGAAATATATCACTTTTTATCGAGATAATTTCGGCAAATAAGCGATATATTTCACTAAACTATAGATTGTAAAACGAAAAACTTATGTATGAACAGTTTAGTTACATTTGAAACTGTTGCGTGTTAATCACGTGCGAACTTGTGTAACCTGATGCTTCAAACCACAAGCGGGCCGCTTTGTACGTTCAACAGCGATCATTTGAAGTTTCCGAGGTTTCATGAATGGAGAATGACAACGCACACAGGAGAAAAGAAAACTGCAAATTTATGTTCCCTGTAAACACACTGCAATATAAATATTAGAAATTGTATCGATTGATCGATGAAAAATTTACTTTGGGATGCCAGATGCACGTTTTCGGTGAGTCGCATTCCTTCAAATGAAAATAAAGTCACCGCTGAGTACTCGAGCGGCAAATGATTTAATTTTATACTCCTGTTAGTGAGAAGTAATACCAACCAGCTGGCTTTATCACACAGCGATTCTGCAGTTAACAGTTCGAAAATTAAGACAGCTTATCAAAACTTCTGCGCTAGTGTTCAGTAAAATGAACGCTACTATGTTATGTTATTTAGCAGCGCTCAGTAAAATGAGCGCTGCTAAATAACTGCCAAATGGCTGCCGCGGAAAATTATTTTGTGCAGTTAAATTGGAGCTAATCTACAGCTTTCGCTAAATTCTGCAGAATGTCTGCCATTTGAAAGCAAAAGGGCCGCAGAAAGGCTTCCAGTCCAGTCAAAAACAAACTTTTCACCGAGCTTCCAACACGGGTAGACGTCATATTTTGTTTTGATTTGTTACCGGGATGTTCTGTGAAACCGTTCCAAAAATTACTACTGGGAAACTGTCATAAACAATGCTGTCTACCTCATACGTTCAGTAATAATTATGCTCAAATAATTTGGCATTTCAAACCCTATAAAATGCGTTTTCTGCATTTGAAACGCTCTAAATTCAGAAGGTGTTTGAAACGCGTTTGAAATCTGTTTGAAACTGTTTGAAACCCGTTTCAAATGCGTTTCAAACGCTGCGTTTAAACGCGTTTGAGAGAAATTACGTTAAGCCCCCTTTTCATATGGAGGGTCACAACTGATAAAGTATAACAACATTGTTTTAGGATGTTACTGTGACAAATGATGGAGCAACAATATTAAAACTACTGGAAGTGGAGCATCCTGCTGCAAAGGTTCTTTGTGAGCTGGCTGATCTTCAGGACCAGGAAGTTGGAGACGGAACAACATCAGTCGTCATTCTTGCTGCAGAGTTTCTGAGAGGTGCTAACGAACTTGTGAGGCAGAAGATTCACCCTACGTCCATCATTAGTGGCTACAGATTAGCATGCAAGTGAGTATGCAGTGCAAAGTTTCATTACATTGCAGAACCTATTGAGCCCCCACCCCCCCACCTTCATTCTTTTCTTTTTATTAAAAGGATGTTCCTTTTAATTTTTAAGGGACAGTGGACCTTATACAACTTTGTAAGGGGTTTTGGGTGAGCTTATAAACAGAGGGGCTTATATCCAAGGGAGGGGGGGACTTGTAACCGGAATAAAAAAACCTTTCGGAACGAGGCACATCAGTGTTGATTGAATTAAGTTAAAAAGTCATAAAAAGTCATTTAGCCCTGTTCAGTACAGTCATCCAGCAGAGGGGAGCTAATGTCCGGGGGGGGGGGGGGGGACTTATAACTGGATGTATTTTTTTGTTTCCAGGTAGATGGGCCAATAACCAGGAGCACTTTTAAGAGGGAGGGCTTTTAACCATTGCATGTTTTTGAAACTGTAATAACATTATTGACTAATTAATCTTCAGGGAAGCATGCAAGTACATCCAGGAACACTTAACAATCAACGTTGACGAGCTTGGAAAAGAAAGCATTATAAATGTAGCAAAGACATCAATGTCCTCAAAGCTGATTGGTCAGGTGTCAGATTTCTTTGCTGAGTTGGTGGTCAACGCTGTTATGGCTGTCAAGCGACCAGGGAACAAGGGTGAAGCAAAATATCCAATCAAATCTATCAACGTTCTCAAGGCACATGGCGGCAGTTTGAAGGAGAGTGTTCTTGTAGATGGATATGCTCTGAACTGCACTATAGCTTCTCAAGGTACAGTAAAGTGCAAGGAATTTTGGAAAAAATTCTTGTTTCTTACACATTTAAATAATGACTCAGGCAGGCTTTTAGCCAGGTGGGAGCCCAGGGCCTGGTTGTTCAAAGCACGATTAAGCTAATCCAGGATTAGCGTGAAATTTGGTTTCATTTTTTTTACATTTCTTTGAGGCTTTCTGTTTATATTATCTCTCCCCCAATTTTGACGTGGACCAATCTCAAACTTCACAAAACATTAGCTATGGAAAACCCTTCTTGACAAGAGAAATTAAAACCTCGATCATCTTTTAATCCTGGGTTAGCGTTAATCGCCTTTCGAACAACCCGGCCCAGGAGTCCTATGGACAGCCACTTTTCAGAGGAAATTAATATGAATAACTGTATACAGAGGTCCTTTAAGCAAATTTGGAAATATATTTAGCTACCTTTGCACTCAACTGCAGAAAAACACCTAGCATGCTCCTCAGGCCCTCCTATGAAGGCAAAGTCAGGCCTTATAAAAACCTTGGACTCCCACTTTTTTAATCCTGGCTAAAAGCCTGGACTAGGGCTCGGAAAAAAGGACCAACCAGCTGTCCAGGACAAATACCTTATTACATGAAATTTTCGCGACACGTTAATTTCACGAATTTTGCAATTCCAAAAAAATCGCGAAATTAAAGTGACGCAAACAATAAGTGTCGCGAACATAACATGATGCAAAAATTAAGTGACTCACATTATGTCAACAATTAAGAAAAAAAAGTTTTGTACCACTGAAGGAAGGAATTTTCAATGTAAATGGATGTTGTCGTCAATTGACTCAAGAAGTATAACTCATGCACGTACAAGCACGACCTACTTGTAAACATTGCGAGAAAGTCTCGCCCTTGCGTTTTTGTTAATTTTGACGTTATTGTTCCTTTGATGAAGTCGTTTTATATAATTCAAGGGCATGTTAAATAATACTGCCAAGAAAATGTAAATTGTGTCTTACCCAAAAACGCGAAATTAAAGTGATTCAAAATACAAAATTTTCGCAAAATCGCGAAATTTAAGTGTCACGAAATATGCGCACCTCAAAATCACGAAATTAACGTGTCGCGAAAATTTCATGTAATAAGGTAGATTTTCTTTCTGGGCAGTTTACTTTTCATTTTCACTGGCAAGAGGGCTGTTCACCACATGGTAATGTAAACTAGGTCAAGTATACAACTGTCCCGGACAAGCACAATTTGAGAGCTGCTTGTCTGAAAAGCAGGCTAGAATTAAAGTTTTTTTATGAGCCTGATTACTTCCCTCAAAAATGCAATAATTGGGCAATTCCATGTCATGGACGTTACAATTCAGACTAATTTTTAGAACTTTAAACTTGCATTGTCTAAGGATGAAAACAAGTTTTAAAACTTTTCGTTGATGTACAAGTCTGTGCACCTTAGTGTGTTAATTTGATTATTTCTTTTTTCCAGTTGACTTATTTGTGGCAGAGAAATATTGAGAAAAACGACTCTCCTGGACGTTACATAAAAATCAACCACGTAATTTAGTGCATTAGCATTACTTTAAAATTCCTGTGAACTTTGAAGCATTTTCAAAATATCTCCTCCATGTCAATGTAGTTTAGTGATTGTGTTAACTGAAAATTTTGTTTTCACCTCCATTATCTTTCACAGTTTTTCTTGGAGACTAAAAATGTAACGTCATGGACGTTACAAAAATTGTCATGGACATTACACTATGTGAATTCTTCTTCAAGTTTACCAAATAAATTAACTTTTTTCAATTGTTGGGCTCTATCATTTGTAGTAAAACAATATTTCTTGGCAGTTGGAAATGAAATTATCTTGCTAGTTAATGTAAAACCCGTGGAATGCTCATTTAAATTTTTGAGGACATTTCACGGTCCTTACATGACATATTAACCTGCATTTTCAGCAAATCTCTTTCCACAAGCTTGCTGTTTATCAACCCAAACCTGTCTTTTGGAAAAAACTGCCCACTGCTATAACGCCTAACTATTTTTTACCTTTTCCAAAGACTTTGATAAAGTTTTGCCTTTTTTTCAACATTTTCGCAAAAAGTGTAACATCCATGATATGGCGTCCATGACCAACTTTAACTGCACTTAGTTAAAAAATGTAACAGTTTACCAGAGTTTTGTTATCATCAAAATGTTCACTTTTGATAAGTAATAAAGCAGCAGAAATTTTTTAAGAATCCTTCAAATAATAACTTAAGGAGAGAAAAAAAATGCACAAAATTTCATGGACGTTACCTAACGTCCATGACAGAACTTCACATCGCTGTTGCTATTTTTTAAAAATATTTTGGATGAATTCTTTATCAGTTATTTGTCAACACAAATGAGAGAATATTCCTAATATAATTGTTTGAATTCATAAGCATTTTGAAAGTATGATTTTTGTATTAAAGTTAAAAATGTGCATCACAGATATTGTAAATTATTAAGAAGGTAAACCCGTACTTTGGGGACCCCCCCTAAAAACACTGTTGTCACAGATAAAGTAAAAGTTGTTTTTCTGTATACTATAACATGTCTACAATGCAGCACAGGTAATTATTCCATCTGAAATATCTTTTGAAAAATCTTGATTTTTACACCTCTCATGTGGAATTGCCCAATTGTCTCTTCTCAATTATGTGCAATACAAGTCACAAACTAAGTTGACTTTATTTCAATGGGCCATTGGCAAGTTTTGCTTCTGCTTCACAGTAAAGCCTGGTGTAAATAAAAAACTCTTTATTTTACAGTTGTGCAAGATGTGTAAACTCTGATAAAAGCTCTGTGGAAAGGAATTACATCTGAAAATATTTTGTCTTAGAATAATTATTTGTATTTTGCAGCTATGCCTAAACGAGTGGAAAATGCCAAAATTGCTTGCCTGGATTTTAGTCTTCAAAAAGCCAAAATGCACCTTGGAGTGAGTGTTGTGGTGGAGGATCCTGAGAAACTAGAAGCCATTAGAAAAAGGTATGTAGTGATACAACTGCCAAAAAGTTTACAACAACCGTCCATCATCCAAACAGATTATTAACAGATCATTATCCAGACTTGGTATGGGTGAGGAGAGAATTAAGTACTAATGTAAGCTCCCTTGCCTTTTCTCCATAAAAATGGTAAAACAATTTATCTTATCCAAAACAGATTGTATGTAATTTTGGTATTGTACAGAATCAGTGGCCACGTTATATCAGATTTTAAGACTCTAGTCCAATGCAAGAGTTATTCACTCAACTGGTAAACTTATATCTAAATATAGATAAAATTCTCTGTGGCAGGCTCTTCAATCATTTACCTTTCCCAAGTCATGATTTTCAATTATACAATTGTTTTGGTAAAAAGAAAAAAAAAGTTTAAATGTGGAGGGACACAATTTCTAGTGCTCATTAAACAACTCATTTGCTTTCCGTATGGTTAAGTAGTGATTTATTTGACATGTGCACTTAGTTTGTGCTTAAACAGGTTACGTTTATTTTGTATTATTTTCCTTACCTGTAACAGTGCACGCATTGTGGGTGGAAAACTTTTTGTTATAGGATTTATTGAAGCCAAAACCAATTGTAGAATTGCACGCATTTTAGGCATCTTACTAATGAACGGTTACAGCAATAGTATATTTACAGGACTGAGAATTGTGTTCATGGTCTGTCCTGTTTGTAATATTCAGGGAGGCAGACATCACCAAGGAGCGTATACAGAAGATTTTAGGAGCTGGCGCCAATGTTGTGTTGGTCAGCGGTGGAATCGATGATCTCTGCCTTAAATATTTTGTTGAAGCTGGTGCTATGGGTGTAAGACGATGTAAAAAGGCCGACCTCAAGAGAATAGCAAGAGCCACTGGAGGTAAGTCCATCCAACAGAAAATACTTCTGTTGTATTTCTTATTGGAGGTGTGGTGGCTTAATGGTTAGTGCGCTGGACTCCGGATCGAGCGTCCCAGGTTCGAGCCCTGGCCTGGGCACTGTGCTGTGTTCTTGAGCAAGACACTTAACTCTCACGGTACCTCTCTCCACTCAGGTGTATAACTGGGTACTGGTGAATTTACTCCTGGGGGGTAACCCTGCAATGGACTTAGCATCCCATCCAGGGGGGAGTGGCAATACTCCTAGGAATTACGTACTACGGAAACCAAGATAAGCCACTTGGCTCGTATACAGAATTTACTTGTTTTTCTTATTTCACCCCCACCCCCCCCCCACCCCCCCACCACCACCACCTTCCTCCCAGTGTAGCAAGGACAAAATCATAACACGTAAATGTATCTGGGACAGGCTTCAGTGACACATCTCATCATGTAAAATAGGATGTCATAATGTGCAATAAAATCGGTTATTGTCCAAATGAAGTGACATTGCATCCCTTCAAAATTTCACCCCATTAAATTTGATAAGTTGGCTTCCATGCAACGTGTCACGGGACATTTAACTGCAGGAAAATTTGTGTTGCACGAGCTTAAACGTATCAGAACAAACAAGCAGTTGTGTTGCTGCAACATGTCCCACTACATTTTCCTATGTGTGTACATGCTTTAATTTGCCCTTGCTGCATTTCCCTGCTACATGTCAATAGAACCCAGATTTGCCATTCTACAGCTCCAATTACATGTAAGTGAACTTTGTTTCTAATTAATTTGTTGGTTGGTTTGTTGTTCTGCAGCAACAATGGCATTGACGCTAGCAAACCTGGAGGGTGAGGAGAGTTTTGACGCCAGTATGCTGGGTCAGGCAGACGAGGTGGCGCAGGAACGCATTTGTGATGACGAGTTGATTGTCATCAAACGGTGAGTTGACGAGATTCATTACATTATTTCACTACAGATTTTGTTCCTCTTGTGTTGTCAATACACAGCACCAAAACAGGACTGCCAAAAATTACAGTCAGCTTTACCAAAATTGCTCATATCTGGCAAAATCCCAACTGTAGTCAGACATCATGTCCGGCCATTTTTTTAAATCATAAATGACTATTATGACATTTCGCAGGTGAATTTTTATTTAAATGTTCCGTGAGCCAATCGTAATTTGATTACACATCAATGTAACCTGTCCACGTTGTTTGTCCAACAAAAGTAGACTTAGTCGGACAGAGTCCTTACAAAATAATAATTTTGGGGGTGGAAGAGGAATTATTGGAAGTGACTTATTCATTATTCCTTCACATTTTTCCGACTTATTCATTATTCATTTTCAAACTTTTCTTGTTATTCATTATTCCTTATTGCCTAAATAAACGTAAACCTTCATTTTGTATGGGATGGGGGTGGAATTTGATCGACAGTACCTGAAAAATGCGTATGCCCTCCTTCGTTATAGATATTTTTACCCTGCCCCCTTTCGTAAACCCTAATTTTTTTTATATGACCCCCTCCCCCCAAAAAATGACAACGTATCAAGCGAATATAGGACAAAATTGTAGTTTAAAGTGATAAAAAAAATACTGTAGTGTATTGATGGAACGTGATTGTCACTGTCGATAACTGTGGGTCAGCTTTAATTGTTTGCAACCAGATAGTAAGTGGGATGGATTTGATGCTAATTGATAACATAACAAAGTAGGGGGTCCGGGGGCATGCTCCCCGGGAAATTTTCATTTTTTGAACCCCAAAACGCTATTTTAGGACATTTCTGGTAGAAGTGTTCACTATTTTAGATGCCCATCAGACAATTAATTATTTTGAGTGTCCCACCCTCTCTTTGGGCTGAAGATAAAAGAAAATGTTTGAGCACAGTGAATAACCACTATTCATTATTCCTTTACTGGAAATGACGTATTCATTATTCCAAGCATTGAACATTCAATATTCCTTATTCATTTTCTATTTTAGCCCGTTATTCTTATTCATTATTCCTCTTCCACCCCCGATAATTTGCAGTCTTGCCAAAAACAAATCAAACAAGGCTGTGCCTGGCTGCTTCTAACAAAAAAAAAAAACAAGTACTGGTATGTAGTTAGCCCCAGAACAACCCAAAAAAGAAAAATCAAATTCGAACCATATTTGCCCATGTATGTGCTCAACTTGCTGTATTTTGGCTCTGTTTCCTAAAGACAAGTTATTGCCGTTTTCAGTGAAATCCGAACAAATCCAATTAACAATTGCGTTTTTCACTGCTGTCAATCATAATTATGGCAACAGCTAACGAACCATGAAAAACAAACAAACAAAATGGATTGAAATCTACCAATCACAACTGACTAATGAGATCTTTTGACCCGTTTGAAGTGAACTTATGTTTCCCAAGAGGTCCGCTAAGATGATTGACGGCAGTTAAAGTTGTAAATCATTGGTTAAGGATTGAATTTCAGAGTTCACGTATCACTGAAAACCGCAATAAATGTTTGTTCCAGTTCAGTTGGCAGTTGAACATGTTGTCATACATCAATTGTTTCCACGCTAACGTTGTAATTTATTTTTGTTTGCAGACCAAAAGCACGTTCAGCTTCCTCCATAATCCTGAGAGGTGCAAATGACTTCATGTTAGACGAAATGGAGCGTTCCATGCACGATGCTATCTGTGTTGTAAAGAGAGTGCTTGAGTCCAAAACTGTTGTTCCTGGGGGTGGGGCTGTGGAGGCTGCTTTGTCTATCTATTTGGAGAACTTTGCTACTTCACTGGTAAGTGGTGCACGTTTTCTATTACAGTAGAACCCCGCTAACTTGAACAACTTCCATTTCCCTTGGATTTGACCTCAATTTTCAGTCATTTTTTCGTTAACTAACTCAATACCACCCCGTACTCAAACAACTTCCATTTCCCTTGGATTGACCTCAATTTTCAGTCATTTTTATCGGTTAACTCGAACTCGGATAACTTGAACAACCCCGCTAACTTGAACAACTTCCATTTCCCTTGGATTTGAGCCCACTTTTCTGTCATTTTTACTCGGTTAACTCGAACTCGAATAACTCGAAAACCCTGTTCACTCGAAGTAAATTTTGTTTCCCTTGATCAAAATTTGGGTCAAATTTTCCGATAACTCGAATTGTGGTTCTTGCAGCTCGCCACGTATGCCCATTGATATCCCATTAGCGCTTCTTGTCGTGTAATCGGATTTAAACACTAAAACGAACACTACAGCAATTTGATTTTAATTAAGGCAACGAATTGTTCACGTGTCTGATAGTCATTTTCCACTCTTATCATGAAAAAGTATGATCGTGTGAGAGTCCCTGACGACATAAGTTTACATTGCACCGTAATTTGTACTGAAATGCTGAAAAATTGTTGAACTATCAATTACTGGCTTGGCAAATTGAATATTCAATCGACCCCGATAACTCGAAACCCCGCTAACTCGAACTATTTTTTGTTCCTTCTGAGTTCGAGTTACCGGGGTTCTACTGTATTTCTTATAATATTTTCAATACGTTCTTTATGATTGTCTAACATTTAATCTCTTGTTAACAGGGATCTAGGGAACAGTTGGCCATTGCTGAATTTGCCAATTCACTCCTTGTCATTCCCAAAACTCTAGCTGTAAACGCAGCTCAAGATTCAGTCGACCTTGTGGCTAAACTCCGCGCCTATCATAACACGTCACAAATCAACACAGAGAGGTCTTCTCTCAAGTGGTATGTCGTCTTCATTTTCAAAACAGACAATTGAATATTACAGCAGTCGCACCACATGAAAGTACTGCTCAATAGCATTCATTTGAATCAGAATGGTCGCACACCAGGGTTTCATCAACAAACTTAAAAAGTAGAACCACCTTGTACAGCATAAGAAACAGTACCACATGAATGTACTGCTCTATAGCTTTCATTTGAATGTTCACACTAGGGTTTCATCCACAGACTTAAAAGTTAGAACCACCTTGTACAGCATAATAAACTTTTCCACATTAACATAGAAGTACTGTACTGCTCAATAGCTTTTATTTGAATGGTCACACACTAGGTTTTATCCACAGACTTAAAAGTTAGAACCACCTTTTACAGTACCACATAAAAGTACTGCTAAAATGCTTTCATTTGAATGGTTACAAACTAGGGTTTCATTCGCAGTCTTGAAGGTTAAAACAACATTACAACGACTGGAAGTTCCATTCTGGGAATGGAAGTAGTTGATAACGTGCACTAGCATATCTAAGTCATGTAAACGTGGACATTAAACCGTGTAAGCATTAGCTAGGCCGTGTATTAGCTTGCATGCATTATTTGGTGGTTTTCTGTTCATAGAAGGTTTAAAAGTGGCTTCTGTCCTTCCCTTTTCAGGATCGGTTTGGATCTAATCGAAGGCAAAGTACGCGACAACAAGAAGGCGGGTGTTCTAGAGCCGTGCATCAGTAAAATCAAGTGTCTAAAATTCGCCACAGAAGCTGCAATAACAATCCTTCGCATAGATGACATGATCAAGCTGAGTCCCGAGAAAAAGGAAGAAAGCGCTTACGGACAGGCGATGCAGCGAGGAGAACTTTAAACAAATGAACTTTGGACGACAAGAACTTTATTTGCGATTCTTTGATATGAGGGCCGTGAGAGAGTGAGGAGAGTCAGTCCAGTCCTCGGACGTCCCGTGGCTGAGTTGTGAAGAACGATAGACGATGTTCCAAGTCTTTCTTGTTTTATCTGGTTCACGAATATTTCAGCGTTTTGTTGTACCTCGATAATTTTTTGATAAATGTTAAGGTCTTTTTGTTGGGTTTCCAAACTTTGCAGCCAATCAAAGACCCGACAAGCGCACGTGTAGTTTACCGTCACGTGGTTTGTTTTTGATTGGATAATCAGGTAGAAAGCCAACATAAAGATCATGTCAAATATCAATCAAAATCTTTATCGAGCGTCATGAACACTGCACGTGTTTCTCACTGTAGCGCCTATGCAGTGTGTTCGCAGAGAAACTTCCAATTTTGTGTGCTTGCTTGTTATCCGTGAGTAAATCTTACCAGCGAACGAAAGACTGACATCATCTGTAGTGCGAAATAAAAGAATTTACAACGGTCAAATATCTTGACACTTGTTCATTATATATGAAAAAGTAAGGTTTAGGGGCGGAGCCTTCCCCGTAAAGACTTTTTTTCGAGTACCCCCCCCCCCCCCCTGGAATTCTTACATCATATTTTGTAACTTTTCGGTGAGGCTTTCTGTTTATATTTAAGGGCCTCAAATTTTAACAACCATTAACAATAAACCCTACAGAGCGATTCTCGATTACGTGTTGTAAAACCAAAACCAAAGATATCACTCTGGCCAATCACAAAGGACTCAGACAATCAAGTGAAGCGATCAAAATTCCAGGCAAATACGTAAGTGGCCTCGAAGCGCGGAAAAAGGGTGCGAGCGATTCACGATTGGGTTTTGGTTTTGTAAGGATTGGTTGAGAAAGGTTTTTTTTTTTTTTTTTTTTTTTTTTTGGGGGGGGGGGGGGGTAGCCATCGCTAATTGTAGTGATGCAAAACCAATGCAAAAACGAATAAGGGCCTGTTCACATGATACCCGAATGACTTCCATTCCAGAACGAGTTCATTCCAACCCCATATATTTCTCTGGATCTGTTTACATGATACCGATACGAAATTTCATTCCCGCACGAGTCATTCCGGGGGGCCATTACCGCACGGGTCATTTTTTTTTTTGGGGGGGACCAATCGCTAATTGTAGTGATGCAAAACCAATGCAAACACGAATAAGGGCCTGTTTACATGATACCCGAATGACTTTCATTCCGGAACGAGTTCATTCCAACCCTATATATTTCTCTGGATCTGTTTACATGATACTGAGACGAAATTTCATTCCCGCACGAGTCATTCCGGAATGAAATTTTTGTTCAGGAATACATTTCATTCCAATATCGTGTAAATTGAAAACGAACTCTGTTCCGAGATAAAACCGACCGCATACGGAGGCCGCAGTTTGAATTCGGTCGTGATTTCCTTCCCGTTTACCCCAAAGAACTTGCCCTAACAGGCTAGCCCCCATTCTCGACTTCGTTCTCTCGGCAAATATTGCGGCAGAAGCTATCAGGCGTCGAGTGTTGTTGTTTCATCTACTCTTGTGATTAAAAAAATGAAAGCGTTTACAAAAGCACACGCAAAAAACGCGGAAAACGAAATATTTGGGGTTATATATATTTTTTAAGAAAGCATTAATCTCCATTTCTTTCGCAACTCCACGCTTGTGTCATTTTATTTTTGTCAACACTCCTCCGAAGAACATCGGAAAACGTTTATTTAAATCAACGGCGGCCTCTGCGACTTTGTTTAAGTGCTGAAACGAGATAGATAGATGCTTTATTAAAACTAAATTGCAATGGCTAAAAAGGGTTAAAATTCCTTATATATATGTCTGAATTTATCAAAACCGGGTCAAAGAAAAGTGACGTCAGTATTCTTGAACAAGTACGTTACTGCGTGAATTGGCTTAAAACGCCACAAGAAAGGGGGGGGGGGAAGAAATACAGCGCTAAAAGGTAGAGAAGAGAGAGGAGAAAAGAAAAAAAGACTGATATTCCCTTTAGTTTTTATATCATCGAGTTTGGAGATAGTTTCTGGCGAGAAAAAACGCGTTTACAGCGATTTGCGCTTAAGACTGTGAAAATGTCCTTGACCCGGTTTTGATAAATTCAGACATATATACAAAATGAAATATACAGCTAGTCAAACATTTAAAATTTGAGCGCATTGCTAAGAATGAATGAGTTCTTCAATCTATTTGTCTTAAAATTAGCATTTAACCGAAACGAGTGCTTTAATTGGCTAGACACGGCCAAACGTAAACAATTTTCTTGTGCTTGTGCTTGTGCGAAGTTTCGTTTTCCGTCACACTAACGCAAGCACGAGAAAAGGAAAAATTTTGATCCTTGGGTCGAAGCCGTTTTGTTATGCTTGCGCTTGTATTGCGTCGCTAGTGAAAACCAGGCTTAAAAGGCCCAGAGAAATATGTCAGTAACAAAACATGTACAAGCAATAAAGTCGTTAAAACAAGTTATTTTCTCTTGGTTAAAATGATTATTACTTGCAAGTCTCACATAAAATACAAAAGTTCCCAAATACGAAAATTAAAATGATGAGCTTGGATGTTACAAAATTATCAAATGATGTATTTGCAAAGTTGTTCAGTTAAATCAGCCATAGGTCTTGTTTATACTAGACGAGAATGATTCGGATTCCAAGTTATTCTTTGATCAGGTGTAAGAGTAGCTTGACCTTCAGTCAGAGCCTTCTCTTGATAGGTGTTGATTTTTAAAAGCAAATACTGTCAGCATATCTTAGCAAACCTCTAAAAGACCTGGAAGTCGTGAAGTGTTGAAGCCGAGCCAATACAGCTTTTGGATAACTAATAAATATACAAGCTAATAAAGTTCGTAATTAAAATCGATGTACTGAGCTAAGGCGGATGTTTACTCGTGATCAAGAGGGTAAATTTTCCAAAGAATATTCCCTCTGAGGCAGAGCCTTGTCTTTTGTCACAGTTTTTCGTCGCTGTCCGGAGTAAAAATTGACGCATTACGGCTTAGGCGTTCTGCAACGGTGTAAAGAAAAAGTTTTTACGCGATTATCGCATGGGAAAGCTTGCCTTATCTTCTAGACGAATTAGACAAGGGCGCTGTCTTGGTAGAAGAAGAAAAGCGTGTAGACCAACGGCTCGCAGACAGTTTGCAGGTATCGTTCTATTTGCTACTGTTTTACTAAATAAATTAAAGACTGATATTGTTGTGTTTAGTATCTGTTCTAAAGCAGACACATAGTAAGGACTTATAAAAGGATCTCAAGTTCTCACGATTTTTATTTGTTTTTCGATTACATACCCTTTGCAGTTATGCACACTTGGCTAACTTTGGTAGAAATCGGACGCCAAGATGCCGAACTTCACGTACATCAGAGAAATCCACCTCAATTTAGATTTGTTTTTAGTCTCAAAAATGCAAATCAGAATGCAATCACTCTTTTACAAGTACTCGATTCGTATTATTGGATAAAAATACGTTGAAAGGAAATGAGTTAGACATGGCAGCTGAAATAACTAAAAATGTAGAGTCAAGGATATTGCTTTGGACATTGTCAATAACATGGTGCTACCCGGCAAAAACGATTCATTTTGAAGACAAACAAAATGCATGATCAAAAACTACATTTTTCCGGGAATATAATAGAGTTTCTTACAAAAGCAACCATTACCGGTGAAGATACTGCTTAAAGAGGAGCGTTTATTAATTTCATTACAATTATGAAAATGCATCTGAGCTGATATCTGGTGCTCGAGAATTGCAAAAAATAAATAAAGAGAAATTGAGGTTGTAACGAATTTAAATTATGTATGTAGTCCTGCAATTATATATAGCAGCTGAAACAGTTACCGAACAGAAAGCCTGAAAAAATAAAAAATAAAAACTCGGGATAGCTGCAACAACATTCTGCTCTATAGCCTTTACAAATGCCAGCCATTGGGAACCGATGAATGCACAATTGACCAGCTCCCATTAAATTCCTTGTTCTGTTCAGTTACATTTGCAGAATTTGTTGCTTAGAAGCCGTAGATATAGCGCGCTGTGGCGGCCTACAAGCTTGTCTGAACGATCAGCACAGATTTATTAATTGACTGCAGTTCAAGGTAGGCCACTGTTACTGCTGGAAACCATGTGACAAACATTAAATTTGATTTTTGTTCTCGTGGCGGGAACTAAAGTATCAGTCATCAGGAGCGGTGGCTTAATGTATTGTGCTGGACTACAGATCGGGCGGTCCGGGTTCCGGCGAGCACTGTGTTGTGTTCTTGGTCAAAGCAGACAGGTCGAGGTTGCAAAGCAGATTCCCCTCGCAGTGTTTCTCTCCACCCAGGTAGTTTATAAATGGGTACCGGCAAATCAAACCCTGGAGGGGGAGGGGGGAGAGGGAAGAGAAGATAATCCTGCGTCGGACTGGCATCCCATCCAGGGGGAGTAGCAATACACCTAGTCACATCATCGATGTTTCATCTTTCTCCAGCTTAACAAAATCAATTTTAATTAAAGTAAGGTCCCCAAGAACTCACCCCAACTGCGAATTAAGCAACTAGTCCGTTTGGTGTCCCAGTGCAAAGTTAGAACGCAAAGCTATAAGTACTGTGGTTTCCCTGTGCTTTTAATCTTCCACTCAAAGTTGCACACACCCATTGGTGTCCAACAGTCCTTTTATGTTCTTCAAAAGGTAGTTTTTGCTTAGATAATTGAATAAATTGTTATTCTTACTTCATAGGTGGTAACCATGGGCGGTTCGCCGCTGTCGCCCAATCTCTTTACCAACAACCAGTCTGCTATGCTTAACAACACAGACGCAAGTCGAGATTATGTGTTCATACCAGCAAGTTCTACTACTAAACTAGTGGTCTTCTTATTATTGGCCATTGTTGGAACTGTTGGTTTTGTGGGCAATAGCCTCATTTATTATTTTATTTCATCAAAAAGTAAAACACTGTCATATTTGCAGTCAAGTCCTTTTATAAGAAATTTTCACTTTTATGTTAAGAGTTTAGCCCTTTCGGATATACTTTCCAACATAATTTCTCTCCCTTTAGTTTATGTCCAATTGATGTTTGACCTTTTTCAGTATGGTTGGGCGTGCAAGACAGTTCGATATCTTAACATGTTATTTCCCTCAATTACAATGAATAATTTAATAGCGATAAGTACAGAGAGATATTTTTCAACTCGGGCTATACCCCGCACGTTTAGCGTCTCTACTGTTCGCAGGCTCGTGTTTGGTACTTGGATTGTAGGGTTTCTCCTCGTATGTGTACCCGCGGGGGCGTTCAACGGGATTAGATTCGATCTCGACGAAACACATTACACTATTGTCTGTAAAATTGACAACAGTAATTTACCGTTCCGACTGATATTTATAAGTTATGTACTACTACAACACATTTTACCTAGCCTTATCTTGAGTTTTATTAACATTTCGCTGATAAAAACCGTATGGACTAGAAACAGGAAAAGAGTATTGAATATTCAGATGAACAACGCCATCAAGGCGAAATTGAGGGCAGCAAAACTCCGTGGAACATATCTCCTAATTGCAATTACGTTTGCTTTCATTATTCCTTATTCTTCGTCACTCTATTATGCAACCTATGTAATGTTGGTTAAACCTTCTCTTGATTTTGAATCAGATTATAGAACAAGATGTCTTACGATTGTAATGTTCTTTTCAAACAGTGCCCTAAACTTCATCATTTATCTTGTACAGATGAGCGATTTCAGATCGTTTGTAAGGAAAGTGTTTTGCAGTAAAGTCAGGTAAATGCAAGAAATGGTAACCCGACAAGAGTAGAAAATCGAGATTACGATTAGTCGACCATAGAGCAGTTTTCAGTTGAGTGTCGTAAAATGAATGACTTTATTTAAGTGTCAAGGAGTCTAGCGAAGGGTAGACACCCTCTACTAAAACCAAAACTAAAGAAATCACTCTAGCCAATCACAAAGAACACAGACAAACCAGTAAACCAATCAAAACTCGAAGCAAATACATGTAGACGGCTCGAAGCGCGGGAAAACGTGCGCGAGCGAGTCATGATTGGTTTTGGTTTACTTCTGATTGACTGAGAAAGCGGCGCGAGAGTTTTAACCCAATCACTAAGCGTAGTAATGCGAAAGCGAATTACTTTCGACAGTCAAGTGAAAACCGCTCTAAATTTGTATAAGTTAGCCCTCGGATAAAAATTGATTCCTTTTTTAACATGTTCAAGAAAAAAAAATGAAAGGTATGTGGGTTTTCAGCTGGGTGTATTTCGGATATAGTAAGTTTTAGGCAAACTTAGTTACGGTATCTTAGTAGAAACACGACAGAAAAATCGGTTATGTAACAAACACGTTTCTTTAATAAAGATTTTTTTTAAAATTGTGTTCGATAGATACCTGTCAACCTCCCCCTCCCCCGGGGGGCTCGAAAATTTGACGTGGTTTTGTACCATGTCGCTGGCTCGTATGTCCTGGTCGCTAACTCTCTCACAGGACTGGTAAGCGACTTCAGGAGAATGCTAATAAAAATTTGAAAACATTCAGGGCACTTTCCATTCATAGTGTATCGAGAAATCTGGTGCTTTTGGTATAGAATCAAGTTGAATGATATATAATCGCGGAACATTCCCCACAAGGAACTGTAGCCAACTGTTGTTATCTGGCACTTCCACCCATACAAGGCGGTGACTTGGGAATTGTCTTTGTGCTGCTGTCCCACTGTTCTGGTGTCTTGGCCTGAAAATGGGACAAAAAATATGTCAAATATCCGAAAATAGCAACCCTCATTCCTCCCTTTTTTTTAGAAAACTTTTTTATCGTCACTTTTGGTGGGTCACGACCAACCTCTTTCCCAGGGCCTCTCTCCTTTTTTTCCTTTGTTGACATGGGAGGAAAAGGAGAGAGACGCTGGGAATAAGGTTGGGTCGTGACTTTCGGATAGCTAAAACCTGTTCCATATATGGGTTGATCAGATTCATATTAAAACTAAGATGTTTTCAGTACCATTGAAAATCATAAACTGAAAAGGAATTTATATTTAATGTCAGTAGAGTAATATGTAGTAGATAAAATATGAGCGGGAGATCTGTATGGGCGGTTATAAATTGAATGCAAAGTATTGTTATGCGAATCAGTAGAGATCTTTATCAAAAGTTAATGAATACGAATTAGCTGAGCAGGAGTCTGTATCAAAAGTTAATTCTATTGTTTGATTTGTATTGGGGTTTACAGTTGTGTACATGTGATCTGAATAGTGTGCTGGGATTGGTTTGCACCCTCATGAATAATTAATGAATTTTTCAAATATATATACTAAACAAAACAACTACTATGTTTCCCTTGAGATAAGGGTCACCTAAGATAGATACATGTAACTATGCGTTTTTTCGCTGTCATTGTCAAGGGTCGCTACTTGTGGGGGTCTATTCTTTCAGAACTTTATAGTCATGATTGAATTAAGAAATATTACCTGTATTGATAGGGCATGTACACCAGTAGCTAATTCTTCCTTCAAGATTTCATTGACCATTCTGTGTCTCTGTTAAATAATTTACAAAAAAATGAAATTATATTTTACTTTTTCAGTTGATGACAAAAAAAATTAAAATTGCAGAAAGAAATTGTCGAATAAATTCCATTCTCTCATTTTGTATATCTATAACATTGAATTTCACAAATATTTAAAAACTCTTCAGCACCAAGAATGCGAGCCCTGGCCAAGTTTGGATTTTTTAGCACGATAAGAGTGCTCGTTATTAATTGTCAACCACTCAATCTCTAGTCTGCACACAACATTCAGAAGTCTGTGATTTGCAGACTTTTGACCAAAAGAAAAGCAGGCCCTCTGAAACATCACCATACATGTGTGGCTTTAACATGATGATGACCTGCTTGCAGGCTAACATTCAAATTATCAAGATGTAATAACTTATTGTACAAATACATTCACAGAAAAAATAAATTATAAAAAAACACTCCACACCTGAATCAAAGGTTTATCATTAAAGTTTGACGACACAACTACCACCTTGAAATGAGTTTCTGAACCTACAAAAATTGGAAGAAAACTACATAAATATGAATCAATTAATTTCCAAAGGTCTCCAATTCTATTTGGAGATCAACAATTATATTACCAGTAAATTTTTATTGTCCTTTTTTAGCACTGTGCATGTAAATTGCCTATTTCAGATTATTTGATACTTTTCAGAGTTGTTCTTTTGTCTATCTGGAAATTATTTAATTTATCTCCACGTGAATTTGTTTGAAAAAAATAATTCTCACGGATAACATCACATGGTCTGAAATGGGACAACAAACAAATGAAGCTAAAGAGGTCTATATATATATTGAATCATTTTACAGAAAGTTCAACAACTTTGTGGAATATTGCATTCTGTGGCACTGCACGCATTGCAATTCACTATCAATAGTCGGGGTCAAGTCAAGGGTACCCGGTAATACAGTGTACCCATAAACTCCGACTAAAGATAGCAGTTTTTTGGGATATTTTTCCTATAAATGGTGCAAAGTTCATACCTTTTGGAACATTATGCATGTAGCTTTCATTGATGACATCTAAAAACACAGGCTGAACAAACAAAACAATTTAAGTTTCTTGTTTAATTTTACAACATAAACCACTTAAAGAGTTCTAAAAATAAGGCAACAAAAAATGGTTACCTTAAATTCCTTTGTGAGCTTTTGAGTGATGGCTTTTTCAACTGACATCATTCCCTGATATAAGAACAGAGGATTGAAAAAGAAGACTTTAATGTTGATTTTCATTAAATCATGACTGAATCTTCACCCTTGGGAGTCAAGATAATTAGGGTTTCACCCGTTAATAGACAACTGTGCCTTATTCTTATGACATGCAAACTCTAAACTGAGTTAAAGGCACAGCAAACTGTGTTTTACAATGAATCAAAACAACCAACACTATAAATCCGTGAAAAAAATAAGGCTATTTATAGATAGCTTGTGAACCCAGACGCATTTTCGGCAGTCACTTGTCTCCGCTGGAAAATAGCACCTGAAATGCCTCTGGGTTCCCATGCTAATTTATAGACCAATAATATGATAATAATATACTGTATTTGTTACCTGAGAAACAGTTGATAACAGTTTAGTTTCTCTTAGCTTCACAGTAGCTGGTAATATTCTTGTTAGGCAGCCTAAAAACAGCAGGCACCTTCCGTCATTAGACACAGAAAATTTCAAGTCACTACAGTACTGTTACATCAATTGGCCCCCCTTGACAAAACATTTAACCCTTGATTTCTGCTACACTTTTAAGCTCCAACAGTGTATGCAATTTCTGAATATTTGCATCCTATGTCCACCTGGGTTGAGGGACCTGATTGTAGAGGGAAGGGGGGGGGGGGGGCTTTTTTACTGGAATAAATGATGACTGATGCTTCTGTACAACAGAGTCAGTGAACAGATTAGTGAGTCATAAACTTTTCCTTTAGATCGATATGCTTCAAAGATCAACAAGCTTATAATGGGCATACTTCAAAAGAGCGAAAGGGCTACATTCCTACATGTAAGCTTTTATTTTATGTGAGACTTCTGACTGATCAAGTACTTTGTTCTTGAACCACCGATCAAGTTCAGTCACAGAACCAAAAATACAAACTTCACAATTTTTAGGTTTTAAGGCAAAAAAAATTAACATTAGAACTGCAGCGAAATATTCCATGAATGTGACAACAATTACCTCTGAACATGGAGAAATCCCTGGTCTGACAAACATCCGATTTTCGTTCGTTTTTCCCGTTGTTTTTTTTTTCCTTGAAGATCGCAGTAGCATCTAATGACCAGCGGCATAGTCTGTAAAGAATTTGCTACCTTGTGTATGGGAACACATTTTGTCCCGGATACCTCCCCAGTGATGCTTTTAGCAGCCGGTCATGTCATGTACATGCCTACAAATAATGAACAGTTGGACAAAATATAGGAATTTTTCAGTGGTGAGCACATCAATAAATTATTATTTCTCTATTGATTTTAGTACGAGACATTGACAACCAGGACTATTCTCGCTCCTAGATCCCTGCTAGGTGGGCCTGGACTTTGTAGATTGGTACTGCTTAGGTTGTAAAAATTTAAAAAGACCACCGTTTGAGTTATTGCAGCATCTTTTAGGGTATTGAGCAAAAAAAGACGGGAACAATTTGTTACTCTGTCTTAACAGATTTTTGGTCTCCTTTAATAGGGGTGACAATGAAATTGAGCCACACCCTAGAGTGAGACTGTGGTACCTTTTCTCGGGGGTTCTTGATAATTTCCAACGAGCACCCCTGTCATCTTTTTAATTGTGGGAGTTCCTCCAGTACTCACTCCCTATATTGGCCTATACGGGGAGGCTCCGCCCGAAAGGGGTACCTTTTTCAGGCTCAGGTATTTAAAAGGGAAGGGATTTCACAAGTTTAGGTATATAAAAGGGTAGGGAAATCTGCCATACTGATATTTTAAAAGGCCTTTGCATTAAATATTTTGAGCAGACGCAACTTTTGGCTGTATCGTCTTAATTTATTAAGCGCTACATAAAAATGACAAGAAAACCTCCCGTTTTAGGTAAACGTGAAGTCGTCTAGGTATTTGAAAGGGGTGCCTTTTAGCAATAAAAGGTATACAAAAGGGGTACCTTTTCTATCAAAATGGTATATAAGAGGGTAAGGGGTTAGATCTCCGGGCGGGGCCTCCCCGTACAAAACTTTTTCGAGTCCCCCCCCCTCCCCCGAGCTCACTCCCTCCCTCTCAAGCCCAATCCCTCTTAGCTTCCTTCCTCCCTCCCACCCACCCACACTCACACACTTACCTTATTGTGACTTATTTTCATGGGACTTAATTTTCGCGACTTTCAAAAAATCGCGAAAATTAAAGACCCGTGAAAATTCATTTTAAGCGTTTTCTATTGTACGGGTATTTTTTTATGTTGATTACATATTTTTGGCAAAATCGCGAAAATTAAGTCCCGTGCCATTTTGCGAAATTATGTTCCCACAAAAATAAGTAACAATAAGGTACTCAC
Organism: Oculina patagonica; assembly: GCF_052425735.1. NCBI lineage: Eukaryota > Metazoa > Cnidaria > Anthozoa > Scleractinia > Oculinidae > Oculina > Oculina patagonica. Next base: position 28,362,202 of record NC_135766.1, on the reverse strand, counting down.
TTTGGGTATCCAGAAAACACAATAACAGATGTAAGATCAACTTTATTTATTTCAAAATAATGAGATCTAATGAGGAAGCCACCAGCATCTTAACCAACAACTTTGGCACTGGACCAGTGAGATCCATTGAAAGAAATGTTATTTTGCCCCCAGCTGAAAACCCTGAACATTTCACTTGGGTTCACCCAGGCAGTGAACAATGTTTCATTTGTACTGGGCGACAAAATCATGTAACCCTTATCAGCGTTCGGGATCACAAAGACTTTGACAAGACCCATCTTCTGCAATGTTGTTGTAATATCTAAGGATTCACAGATGAAATAGTCAAACAGCGGTTCAGTTTGTCCACCTTTAACATGAGTCCAAAGAGCTATTTTATCCACAAGACATCGCAACACATCAATGCGCTCGGCCATCTTGCATGTCACTTTAAATTGCGGCGTCAGTTTGCATGTCTCAGTGGGTAAGAAAGAAAACGCGGCATTGGGGAAGTGTTTAGAAGATAGGTATTGTGCAGCCTGAACATCTGCTGCCTCATTAAAGTTCAACCCACATACGTTCATCTTGCCGGTGTTTGGACCCAGTTCACAGACTGCCCACATTGCATTTATTTTTCTCACATTCCGAGTCCAATTTAATGACTTATCTACTAAGTATGCCATGTCAGTTGCTGGACCAGCCATTGTGATGTCAATGGTCATATACTTCAGCAGCAGTTTGTGAAGTTGGTCTAAGCTTAACCAGTGTGAGCCAGTGGAACTTGACTCAAAATTAGAGACACCAGTTAATTGGTTCATAGAATGACGTGCCAGTTTCCTTCGCTGGTCAAAGTCCTGAAATTTGTAAAATTCATTACAGCGTTCATCAGACAGTTGGTCATACTCATTTGTCGTGACCCAGTGCTTCTCGACATTATTGTAGAAACGCCATTCATCTGCATGATGTGAATAAGACAATGGTATCTGCTTGGCGATATGTCCTTTCACTAGGACATAATCTGAATACCCAGCCGTCTGTAAGATGCAGTCCAGATCAAACATGTTTTTCTTTAGAACTAAGGCAGAGTCTTCAACTGTCTTTGGATCCTTCATGATAGCTTCATCTGCAGGGAGCGGACCAATATGTCGATGAAAGTCCCACTCCAACCATGTCTTTGTTGATTGATCAAAAAATCTTTCGGTTGTGTTCTTGTGGGCTAAGCCTAGGTTAACACGCCGTCCGCCGCAGACAATGTAGAGTGGACACAGAGGGTGACCCAATCTCTGTAACACCCATCTACCCACCACTGCCAGCCAGTTGTTAATCTCTTTTGATTGATGTGCACGCAGCAAGACAGCAGCATAGTTGTCGGGGTCAGGCATGTCAATGAAAATGACACGAGTCCTGAGCACTGAGATCAGCATCTTGACAATGGTGGCAATAAAAACCACTGTTAACACTACAGAGATCCAGATTGTCGGAAACTCATATCCCATGATAAGCTGTTGGATTGTGTAAATAATAATAGCTCCAAGGACACCAATGAACCAAACAGGAGCTTTTTGGCACAATTGCATCAGCTGAGACCAGAACATTGCGTTGAAGGTACTGGACCTGGGCGTCCTGTGACCCTTGGTGATCCTTATCCTAATTTCTATTGAAATAAACAAGATAATGCAGCACGAGTGTCATTATTATTTTAAATTAACGATATGAGAATTATAACAACAAACTGGGCTTAGTTGTTGCAAAATGTTTGGGTTGATGATATAGCCAAATATCTGGCAGGGCCCTTTGTAACATTTTAACAGAACAAAGCAACAAATTAATATTTCTGAGTGATTAAAACTACATTCAACCACATATTTAGTTAAAATTACAATAATCTTGCCTTTTACAGAGTCTTTACCTGGTCTTTACCGGGCTCACAACTCTAACAGCCTGTTTGATGTAGCAAAATATCCAAAACAGATCGCAGTAGTCGCACCCTCTGATCAGCGGTGCTTAGAACCTCCCACAATGCATTGCAGGAAATGCAAAACAAAAAAATGGCGGCGAGTTGCGATTTACACAAAACTTTTCCCAAGAGTATAAAAAATTTGCAAGAAAATGAGCAATGGATAATTGAACAGGCCTACTATTAATTCAGTACCAAAGAGAACTTTTCGCTGTATTGAGATACTTGTCCTAAATGCTCAAGTTTTGGAAGAAAAACAAACAGCAACCCGAACAGGCGAGAGATGTCGGAGAGGAGGGAAGCACAGATCAAGAACAACCTTTGAACTCTTTGGAAGAAGTGTTGAAGCCTTTGTTTGAAAGAACTAATCCAACGGCCCTTGAGGAATATGCTGGTATGTACAATATGACTGTAATCATAATTTATAATAAACAAACAGCTATAGCAGATACAGTAAGCTTACCCCCACCGCGCGCGCCAACTTCTCTGTGAAAATGAGCTTTTTTCGGCGATTTTCTCTTTTCTCAAAGAAAGATCCTGTCACGCCAACAAATTCTATACCTCCGCCGCCAACTCTGAGTTCGATTGGCGAAGAAACGTTTGATAATACTGAATCAAAAAATCTGCCAATGACGTCTTGCTTAGGAAGTGAAATTGGGAAAGGTACAGATTACTATCACAAGAATGGGGTTTCTGGTTGTGCACAAGTGGTTAAAATACTATTGTAAACTTATCTTTTGTCTTATTCTAAAATCGAGCAGTTGATCACAAGGGTTACAGTGTACACTTGTTTGTTGTTTGTACCTGAGGGTACAGTGTACAATTGGTTGTTTACAAACATTTCGGATCCCAAAAATAAGTTTTCAAATTTGTTTACATTTTGGGTGTTGAACTGCTTATTGTCATATAAATTTTTGAATTCTCCCAAACTTTCTCTCAGGTTTCAATAGGAACCAACTGGCAAAATTTGTCACCTATGTCAAGTGATTTAACCTAAATACGTTGCCTAAGAGACACTGATTGAAGTTTTAGTCAAAATTGAACTGCCATAGGCCGCATTTCCATCAATACAGATATCAAAATGTGTGCTGGGAAAATCTGCAAAAAATTTGTACAAGAGTTTGACAAATATTTGTTAAACTGAAACTGGTGGTTATATCATTGTTGTTTATTTTTGTTTTTGTGTTTTTTTTTTAGTTCCAGTAGCCGAAGTGGAACGGCTTTGGTCAAGATATCAGCAGCTTGGCCTCAATGATCAACAAACCCTGCCAAATGGGACATTCCAGCAGCAGCCTTACGCAACAGATCCTTTTGTGAAACAGGTTAATGTTCGTATGAGTCAGTGCTACTAACTAACTAATAGGTCTTTTCAAGATCTTTGGAAGCTCCTTTTCATTTGAAATGTCTTTTACGATCTTCTTAAACTGCCTTGTCGCATGTACTTGCTGTACGACAATTTAGACTGTAGATGTAGCTCCCGGGGGGGGGGGGGGGACTCGCATATGAAAGTGACGGGGATGCTCGTCGTCTCGCTTAGGGGTTTAAATTTCAGATTTTTGGTCTCGCTTAGGGTGTTCTGGCAAAACGCCAATATTTTTAGTCATAATGGTCTCGTTTAGGGTTACACACGAAGAAATATACAACTATAAATTCGATTTTTATTTTTTTGGCGAGAGAAAATAAGGGGACCTTTATTTTCTCTTGTTTTTTGGTATCTTTTAGGGGTCAAGAAAAGCTTGAGCCACACCTAGATTGGTCTCTTTTAGGGGTTCTTTTCAAAATTTTCGACGAGCATCCCCGTCCGTTTCATACAGGAGTCCCCCCCCCCCCCTCCGGGATGTAGCTGGTGGATTATAGTGTGACTTTTTCAGGTGTTTCAAAATGTTTTGAAGTACGCGTAAGCAACTGGAGTAGTAGGTGGCTGTTGTTTCCTCTGCCGCAGATAAAGTGACCAGCCAAAGTTTTCAAAGGACTCTCTGTTTATTCATTAGTGTCGGTAACACAAAGTCTTTCGAAACCTGACAGTAACGATAGTTAGATGGTTAACGATTAGCTTACAAATATTCAAAAGCTTCACAAAGATTGTTAACCGATGGCTTCACTACGAGCTTTAAAGGCAGGGAAAGCATCTGAGTCGGCGTTTGATCTTTCCGTTTGGATCTTAATTAACAACTATGACGTAAGCGAGTTAATTAGTGATTTTGATGTTAATAAATGCACATAATTTCGTTCACCGACGAAACAGCTGTGATGCCGAGCTTGTTTGTCACGAGCTGATTGCAATGACCAGAGTAACTGACAACATATAAAGTAGCCAGAGGAACTTTGACAGTTTGTTTTAACAACCCTGGACTATAAAAGCTTATTAAATAACCAAACTGAAGACATTGTAAAGGTTGTGTTAAGCGTCATTAGAAATGTTTTGCTTTTATTTTGATTGATATTAGATTTGGAGGACTTTTCCAAGAGATGAGAATGGAAATGTGACTTTCCATTCATTTGTTGGTGTATTGATGTGGTGGAAAACTGCACCATTGGACAAAAGACTGGCAGGTATTATTCTCATTATTTCATTGAAGGTTTATCACCAAAGCTTGATGACACATGGCCAGGGGTTTTAAAAATTTGAAAGAGGCAGCTGGTTTGAGCAGCGTAACCGACTGTTTGAAAGAATCTTCCTTTTAAAATAAATTATTTCAATTTTGGAAAAGAGTTGTTACAAAGTGTGAGGCAGTAAGGCATGCAAGCCATTCTTCTTAACCTTGATAGCACTCCAGTTATAGCCTACAGTTAGCTAAGGTAGCTTGCAGTTAGCCTATTTATTGGGATTAGGGATTCCTGCCTTGCATGCCTTGCTGCCTCGCCTTGCATGCCTCGCCTCCGCATGCCTTGCTGCCTCACATATTTAATTTGTAACATAATTTTTTTTTTTAAATTTTTTTATTCAGCTCATATTAAAGTTTACAGTTTTTTTTTCCATATTCTTAATAAAATAGAAATAAGGTATTACAGGAATTTGTAGTTAATTAAGTATTAAGCTGGGGAGCTAAATGAACCGGTAGGTTTTCAAGTTAGCTCTCCATACAATTAATGTTATAAATAGTATAAAAAGCAGGTGATTAATATAATTATAAGAAACAATAGTTAGTTACAATAGTAAACTTAGTTTAATGGAAAATCAATTTAGTTTTTGTTCTGACAGGAGGTAATGTTTTGTTTGCTTGGGAAATGCTAACACACTTAAGTCTTTCAAAGAAGATGGAAGGTCTTTCCAAATAATTTATATACTCACTCTTTGAGAATAACACTCTTTGGGATTAGCTCCTTTCTTTAAGTGAGAAGTAGCCAAGGCTTTTCATCAGCCATCAGGGGACAAGTGCTTTTTGAAAGCCTCATATATTACAATAGCTGAACCTGGCTGAACACTCACAATCCAACAATAATTTGACCAGTAGTGCGATCGGTAAAAGACATTTAAAGAAGATATTTTAAGCCGATCTGTTTTTTCTTTTCTAAATTTTCGGTGACATCTGTTCACCTTCATCAGAGTTAGTGAAAGTTTCACTAACTCTGATGAAGGTGAACAGATGTCACTGAAAATTTAGAAAAGAAAAACAGATCGGCTTAAAATATCTTCTTTAAATGTTTCTACTTCAGGTATTTTTAAGCTGCTTAACAAATCACAACCTTTGGATGTTCCTGCCTTACAACAAATCATCATGAATCTTGACAGTAGTCTTGATGAAGTAGGTATACTAACTTGATGCATATGTCTTACAGTGTAATTCTGATTACTGACAAACCTCCAAGGGAATAAAAAATTGGTTCCAGAAATTCTACTGGTCCTTTAGTATAGCATTTGCTATTGTTTTGGGGGCTAGGTGTATTGTTCCCAGGGGGGGTACTCCGGCTTGTAAATGACGGGGATGATCGAATGGAGGCAAAATTCAGGACCTAAAAAAATCACTAAGTCTTCCGACATTACCCAAAAAAATTCCTGAACCAAAAATAACCCCCAAAAAATCCCTTGTCAATTTACCCCTAAATTGCCAGGAGGTGCAATAAAATAACACAAAGAACGCTCGTTTTGTTTTTTCATCATACCATAAATACGCCAAGGCCGCGCCAAGGCACAGTAGTTCGTTTTTAATACCCAAAAAAATCCCCTATCTAAATCAAGATACCCAAAAAAATACTTGCCAAATTTTCCAACCCAAAAAAATCCCGGAATCGAAAATTTCAAACCCAAAAAAATCCTTCGATCATCCCCGTCATTAACAAGCCGGAGTGCCCCCCCCCTGGGGTATTGTTTCTGTTGCTTGGGTGTTCTATCGTTCTCTCAAAGGGCAGCGAACCATTCATGTGAGATCTTGTAAGAGCTGTTATTTGACCAAATAAGTCAGGAAAACCAGTGAACTCTCAATGATCCCTTGTACAATATATCCATTCATCCTCCTACAAGGAAACAAACTGGCACAATAAGTGCATTTTAATTCTTTCAGGAAACTGCCAAGTCCAAAGCAGAGTTGCTGGTTAAAACACTGGATGACAAAGACCAAGGTTAGTAAAATTAATACAAAAATTTAGAATAAATTGCTCTAAAAGATCCCACGAAAGTCTGATATCTAAAGTTACCAAAAGAGTCAACTCAACAAGTTCTTGGTTGGAGAGAGGCACTGTAAAAATAAAATGCTTTGTCTACAAACTCACTAACTTATCCCCATCGTGCCGGCTAGTGCAAAGTGCAGTGAACACAGCTTCTCCATTTCATCAAGTCTTTTGCAGTCCTGTTGATTGAGCTCTAACACAAACGTTGCTATTCCTCTACTTTCCTGTACCATGTTGTTTTCAGTCTTTCCTCAATACATACCCAATCCATCTCCATCACTGTTACTTGAGGATTGTTCTCATGTCATTCTGTTTTGACTGCTATACTAGATCCTTATTTGAGATGGTCCTGCCAACCCTTTAAAATAATTTTTTCTTAGTGGCCATTTGGCCACCGACTGCTTAAGTTTGGTCGCCAGTATAAAATTTTAGTCGCTAAATTAAGCTCATGCTTTTTAAATCCTTCTTCTCAATTTAAGTTGCCAGGCTGGCAACTTTGGTTTCAATTTCCCTCTCCAAAATTTTAGTCGCCATGGCAACTAAAATGGTCTTAACTTGGAGGGTTGGGTCCTGAAATATAGAATATACAATGTATTTTTGGTCCCTAGAATATGGGAATTAAAGCTGATTTCCAGTCCGTATTGCGCAGACTCGGGGTTTGTTTTGGTTTTGGTTTTGAATTCGTTGAAACGTTACACTTCGGTGACAGCATACATGAAGTTTTTTTAGTCCGCCATTACAGCTTGTTTCGTTCAAGAATTTCCGATGACCTTAAACGTCGGTTTGAATTAAATAGCGTCAAGGTTCCTCTACTCGTTATTATTTGTTCTGCAAAGATATCTGGTGTTAATTATGAAGAAAAAGGTAAGTTTGTCGCGTAATTTTTAGTTTTGCTTGTAAACATTAATCCTTCGTGTGGGCTCACATAAACATTGCAGCCGAGATTGCGCAGTACGGACTGGAATTCATCTTTAAGTTTAATTTAAGGAATTCATAAAATTCTGATCAGGGGCTCAATCTGAGACCACTTGATATTTAACAATTATTCGCCGAAGGCGAAGTGATTATTGTTGAATAATCCCCGAGACAAAGTCGAGGGGATTATTCAACAATAATCACTGAGCCTAAGGCGAATAATTGCTTTAGTATAATTTTTAGAGGCGATCATCAAGAACTTAAAAAATAACGATAGCAAACAAGAAAACAGCAAACACAAGTGTTCGCTTGCATACGGTGTAAACCAGTTTAATTCATCGATTACAATCAGAATTTATTTAGTAAAAGCAATAAAACGGAACAAAACAAACCTATGAGAAAGATAGATGTCCGTTACCTTTGTATGATTGTTGATGACTTCTAAGCAAATGTGGGAATCCTCTCGAAAATGAGTAGCTCCGGTGAGAAGAGAACTAAATAATGTTTGCTCAATCGATCTGACTGAGTTTCTCATCGATCGCCAAAACCGCCGTGTTTACGATCATTTCTAATGCCTTGAGAACCATCTCTTGAAAATATTTTCGGTCCAAAAGCCTTCAGTTGGTAGTTAATTTAAAAAATTCCCAGTGTTTAAAATATCCAGGACTTGGACGGGTTTCTTTCAAATCAAAGAAATTTTCATTCAGCAAAAGCGGCCATGTTTACTTGCCTGGATGTCAAAGGTGGCGTGGCTAAGTAACCAAGCCTTGAAAGCTATAATCACCTCGCGCGGGGTGAATATAGCCTCATAAGCTGAGCTTCTAGACCAATCAGAATGCTTCAATTCTTATAATCACCTCTGAAATTATACTAAGAAACCTTATCAAATGCAATCCAAATAAGTCCAGTGCTTTTCCTAACATGTTTAACCAATTGATGTTATTGTGATATTTTTCTTTGTTTCTTTGCTCAGGGTACATTGATGTTGATCAGTGGGTTAACTGGGCTTTACAACTTCCAGAAGATGAAATCGCCAAACTCACAAAGTTTGTCATTATACCAGAAGAAATGGACGCACAGACGCCATACAGTAGGTAAGACGTAACACTAAAGTATTATAATGTTTCCTTGCTATAAATTATCATTTTGGGAAGGTTGGCTTAGTAGAGAAGACGAGGGGGAGGGGGGGGGGTTATTAAACATAAAACAATCCTTTGTACATATATTTATATAATTTACAATAATAATAATAGCCGAATATTTACCCAGGAAAATCCTTCAGTACAACAGCGGGGTCCTGCTGACTAAATATTAAAAAAAAAATTTCAATAAAATTACTGAATATTTGTAATGAAATTCGTATAAAAAGGGGATCATGCACTAAGTTTAAAACCTCAAAAAAGCTATGATAAAAATTACAAGTAAAAATCGTCCAAGGCTTTCCTAAATAAAAGTCTAGAATTAATGTAAGTTTCTAAATCTTAAAGGTAGTGAATTAAAAAAATCGAGGCACCTAAAAATTAAATAAAAACTACAGTGCACAAAATCAAGTTTGACTTTGGGCCATTTTGCTGTTTTCCATTGTTTCTAGTGTTTGCAGGGTTATGATTAAATCGTTCAAAGTAATCATTTAAACGGGAAACACAAAGAGCATGCTCTCTTGTGTAAAAAGTTGTTACCGGTAATTGATAAAATTCGAAGATCACAGATTCACAGACTGCACTTTGGGGAAATGATTTGAAGAGCTTGGTTCTCAATGGGGCGGATTATGCATGTAGTTATTTTTATTGCTTTACTATTTTTAGGGCTAGGTCAGAGAATCAGTCTTCCATCCCAAATGAGTTGCTAGTGGACATTGCTGGTAAAATTGGTGAAAGAGACTGGACTCCATTGGCTCGTGAACTTGGTTTTACCAAACATGAAATACGAGAGGTGAAAAAGAAGTACCCCCATCGTTCAAGAGAACAAGTTTATCAGGTTTTAGTGCTTTGGAGGCAAAAGATGGGACAAGAGGCAACTGCTGATGCCCTAGAACTGTCACTGAGTAAATCTGGAATGGAAACGCAATAGAACTATCCATGAGTGGAGTATGGAGGTTGCGCCCAGCTATCGCCTTTCAAGGTGTCAATTAATGTGTGGCAGTTGCTTTCCTCTAACAATTCTGTTGACTGTGGCACAAAGAGTTGGCCTAAATTTCAGATGCCTTCTTTAGTCCCTTACCCCCCAAAAAGACATCAGGCCCCAGTTGTTCGAATAGCGTTATCTACTGGATAGGGAGACGCAGCGGCCTAATGGTTAGCGCGCTCGACTCCAAATCGAACAGCCCAGGTTTGAACCCTGGCCTGGGCACTACGTTGTGTTCTTAGGCAAGACACTTTACACTAAATGGGTACTGGTGAATTTACTGCTGGGGGGTAACCCTGCGATGGACTAGCATCCCATCCAGGGGGGAGTAGCAATAGTTCTAGTCACTTAATGCTACAAAACCATAAATTATTAGCTCCAGCTGTATGGGCCACTTGGCTCAGACACATACTTTACCTACCTTACTGGATAAACCACTATCTAGTGGATAGCATTATCCACCCTTTGAACAACTGGGCCCTGAACTAAATAGCCACTAATGCGGGACAATGATGTCATGTCACTTTGAGGCTATTTGGCTACTACAGCTATTTGGTTCTCAGTACTCAGATGTCTTCCCCAGAAGTAAGTGAACAGAGAAGATTGCTGAAATTCGGGCTAACAAACAGTTTCAAAATACTGACAACACGACAAATTAAGAGGTAATAAATCAACCATGAGAGAGTGTCTCTCACGACGGCACATATAAACTGCTTACACCAAAAAGATAAGTCAATCAAGAAAGTTGAAGAAACAACATGAACTACCTGTGATAAAAGACTTGCCCACATGTTTGATGTCAGTCTTCTCAACAAGTCAAACTAAAGAGAAATATTGCCAAAATCTATCAAATCTTTCAATACTCTATTAACAATTAAAGGTGGATATATCCAAACTTCTACCACTGGGAATGGTTAAAGAAGTTGTGATTCTTATTATTTTAACTTCACTAGGAATCATGAGTTTGAGAAGTTTCTTCAAGACAGTACACAGCATGAATAAATATTTTATTGCAGCGGTTAAACCACTGAAAAAGGTTATACAAAGGTACTAGTTGTACAAAATTGAAAAGTATAATGGTAGATATTTTTGTAATATTACATTGTAGATGGATGTCATAAAAGTATGACTTGTTTTGGGATAGATGTATAATGCATAAAAATGCAATTATTGTTTAAAAATATTGTAAGACATTAATATTGTGTTTGTAGGATAGAGTAGGGCAACCAGTGGTTGCAAATTGCAGTAAAAACAAAAAAAAAATTATTATTGTTGTCGGTACTATTTGACATTGTTTATAAATACCAGCCAAAACATTTTTTAAGATTTAGTAATAGAAAATAAGACAAAACAATTTACAGTGCAAATCAAAAAAGCATGAATACTTGGAAGAATAATAATTTTATTTTTTTGTTTGTATTGTTTGGAATTTTTGTCTCACAAACGAAAACATAACCAATCCAATATGTGATGAATACACTATAAACTCTAGTTGTAATAATCCCTGTGTTTCTAATGATCAGTATTATTAGATCTGTAAGCATGTGCTCAAAAGTCAAATAAAAGTGTTCATGCTTTTTATATTGCAGAGGCGAATTACTTGATTGGCTTATTCAATTTTCTTGTCACGCCTAACTTTTATAAAAGCATGATAATAGAAATTGCCAAACAGACCCAGCATGCTTAATCCGTAGAATATACTGTAAATACAAAAGCCGTGATGCAGATAACCTACAGAAGAGTGAAAAATGCCGACTACAAACTGGACCATTTGAAGTTGGGTCATTTGTTGCTTCCACTGTGGTCTATTTGAAGGATTTAGGGCTGACTGGCCATAATAAAGATAAAGAAAGACATGTACAAAGGAGTTCATTCCTAACATGACTCCAATAGCTGGCCATGGGCACACATGATAGGCATAGTCACTCAGCAGTAATATACTGGCATGATGGTACACCTAAAAAAAGTAAAGGAAAATAATAGTTTTATTGGAAATAAATGTTGGAAATAAAAAGCAAAAAATCGCCATTCACTTTTGTTTGGTAAAGTGTCTTTCTTGCTGAAATAGAAATTTGAAGGAATATATTTTTCACATTTGGTTTAGTAACCGGGGAACAAATGGGTGTAGGCTTGTAGAAGGGTTTGCCACATTACAGGCTGATCTTTGTTTTTGCGATTTCCTCTAGCATGCAGAGAAAGTCCTGCCCAATAGCCCAGGATTAGTGGATTTTTTTTCTTGCCCAATGGGAAAGTAAACAATTTTGGACTCTTTACTTGGCAGATGAAGTAAGGACAATGAAAAATGCCTTTGGGGGGGGGGGGGGGCAGGGAGATCTGAACCTCCTGCCTCCCATACCTTTTACTCCACCCCTTAATGTAGTGGTTCACTCCTTTTTGTCCCTATCTATTACGAAATACAACAAAATAATGCAAAATTTTACTCGTTTTCTCCCGGTTCCTGCCACCTTAGGAATCCCACTTCATGCCCTCTGTTCTCCTGCCTTCCACCCTTTTTTTCCAGGCTCCCACTCGCTGCCACCCCCCCCCCCCCCCAACCTTTATGCTTGCACACACTCATTCCAACTTGGAGAAAGGGCATGCTGGAAAATCCATTTTTTTTGCACCCTGAACAATTTGGCAAACTTATACTTAGGGTCCAAACTTACATGTAAAAATGTGATTTGCCGCTGCCTATGTCTAACAATCATGAACACTGTATCCAATAATTCCAGGTGTTTGGTGATCCAGTAGATAAGGAATGCATGTTTAACATCAGGGTCTGGCACCATGGCAAACGTGTACAGCCACCCTCCTTGATAAAATGACTTGACAACCACAGCCAAAGAATAAAGACTCAGGGCACTGCAGAGAAAGTTGTACACCACTAGAACCTGAAATGATCAATTTATTATTATTATTATAATTATTATTATGTTCCTTACGTAATGTTTGCTTAAAGTCCTTAGCGCCGAGACCAAACCATGGTCCTGGGGCACTAAAGGGTAGCCAGTTTTTAGCTTGAAAACACCCTCCTCAAAATATGCGCTGTACCCAGCAAGGTTATCTTCTGTAGTTCACTGATGCTTATTTGGCCGGGGATTCTTCCAATATAACTCTCTAGTCCCTTTTTGATAGCTCCAAGTGCTCCAATGATAACTGGTATCGTTTCCGTTCTCATGCCCCACATTCGGCTTGTTTCGATTTCCAAGTCCTTATATTTAGATAGTTTTTCAGTGACTTTCACGGATGTGTTTCTGTCTGATGGTACTGCCATGTCAATAAATTTACAGGTTTTCGTTTTGTGATCTTTAATCACTATATCTGGTCTGTTGGCTGTTATTTTCCTGTCTTCATTGCTATTTATTATTATTATTATTATTATTATTATTACTATTTGTTAATAAATCAGTAAATAAACTAAGTAAGTTTCTCTGTGAGTAAGGTTAAAAGTGTTTAGTCTCCCAGTCAAATGAACCAGGGATCTGAGGAGGCCCCAGGGGGGGTACTCCGGGATCCAAGTGACGGGGATGTGCGAAGGATTTTTTTGGGGGTCGAAATTTTCAATTCCCAGGATTTTTTTTGGGTAGGAGAATTTGGCAGGTATTTTTTTGGGTGACTTGATTTAAATAGGGGATTTTTTTGGGTATTAAAATCAAACTAAAGTGCCCTGGCGCGGCCTTGGCAATTAAGGGGTAATTTGACTAGGGATTTCTTTGGGCGTTTTTTTTTTGGTCCAAGGAATTTTTTTGGGTAATGTTGGGAGACTAAGGGATTCATTCGATCATCCCCGTCACTTTGATCCTGGAGTACCCCCCTGGGATCTGAGGAGGCACACTGAATATTATTACCCTGTCCCAGGGATTTGGTTGGTGAATTCCTCCCAGGGGTTTCAGGGAACAAGGGAACAGGACCATAAAATAATCGAGAACAAGGGAACAAAAGGGGTCTGGACAATCTGTGAGCCAGCGAGCCATGCAAGCCATTTTGGTTAGCCTAAATAGCACTCCCCAGGGGTGGTACTCGGGATTTCAACTGATGGGGATGGCAAGAGGATTTTTTGGTGTTTTAAATTTTCAATTCCGAGATTTTTTTCCTACCCAAAAAAAACTCGGAATCGAAAAATTTCAAACCCAAAAAAATCCTACGATCAACCCCATCACTAGCCTGCGTTGCAGACGAACAAATCACTTGAAATCCCGAGTACCACCACTGGGGTATCAGAGCCTCTATTTTAAATTGTTTTTCTGAGAGAAGGGTGGGAATGGTGGTGTTCCTTGTCAGAACAAGATTCTTACCTTATGCAAGCCTAGAGGAGAAGTAAAGTTCTTCCATAGCAAAGAAGCAGGAATTAGAATCATATACACCACTGCAACAGGGAATGACCGTAGTTCTAAGACAGCTTTGAAAAAATTCAAATATTTTTCTGCAAAACAAAAACACAGCAATGCATCAATTTATTTGAATTTTCACTTTCAGGGGAAGTGACAAGTTTTGATCACTGAGGATGGTTCAGCAGGGTTAGAGAAGTTCATTGAGGTCATGATCCCCCTGCAATCATTTTTTAAGGTCTGGAGACAGATTTACAGATTGAAGGTCTTTTGATGTTTTGGCTCCAAGGCTAATGTGTTGTTCCAGAAAATATCCATACCCCTCTCACGGAACGTTGTTTTGCTTGAATCCCCCATCCCTCTGGAAATTCCGGTTAATTTTTTTTTTTAATTTTGAGACCCCCCATCCCCTCGGGGTTTCCAATGATCTTCTATTAGGTAAGCAGACCTGTATAATAAAAAATAAAACAAAAGAAGTCACATCAAGGTGTAGGGAAAAATGCGTAAATGATTTTCTTTTGTTTTTTGTTTTTAAATATAGCCCTTAGCCTTGGAGCCAAGTTAGAATTTTTACCACCTATAACATTGACCTAGTCCAATACAGGTTTTTACCCGGGGACCCCCACCCTACCCCCCGCGCGCAAGGATGTTTGCATGGCTTTCGATCGCGAGCCGGGCCGATATCACGAATTGAACCTGTGAGGAGTACGAAATAGAGAGGTTTGCAGTCACTTATACACTGATCCAAACAATACATCAATATTATTGATCTTTTTCTTCATAATTATTTGGAATTTGTCCGCACTACAACAACCCTCTGTATAAACGCTGGTCGTTTGATTCGCTCGAAACCCTAGGTCTTACGAATTTTTCAAAAAATTAGGAAATGAAAGCGGCTAAAAACGATTATTTTTTACAGTTGTGCTGTATCTACATCCCCAAGGCCAGGTATCAAGACTATCAATGGATACATACCTGCCCGCGACTCCATCTCCAACAGAGATAACTTGTAAAATATTTTCTCTCTTTACAACTTGCGTAAGGTGATTCGGTGGAGACTGGGTTCGATACGTCACGCTAGAGCAGTCACGCAATGAATGATGCAGTCACTCTTGTGTGAGCCCCTCCCCTCCGCCCCCCCCCCCCCCCCGGCTAAACCATCCACCCTCTCTCAGTCAGTCGGGGTTCTGTACAGAGGTCTGTACACGTTGACTGGTTTTAATTTGTTAATTAAAATCAACTAGAGTATAATCCCACGAAAATATTGCTCATTATGCAATAATAAAGAAAAGGTCGACTTTGAACCCTGAGTAAGATTTCACAATTTCGTGCCCGCTTCAAATCACCCTCTTGCACATGATCACATGCAAATCAGAACTATTCACGAGGGAATGGCCATAAAGTGATTTGCATTTTAACACTTGACACGGCTGGGCGAATAGAAAGATCACACCTCTTTCCGAGTCAATCTGATCGAGCCGTAATAAGTTTCGCTCTCCCGGACAAGTTGTAGTATAGTTCCTGTAGAAAGCTTCCGTAATGGGGATGACTTTAGCTGGTAAGTAAATCCTTTGCTTCCATTCTGGTACAATTGTACATGTCCTGGAAATTAGATCTCGCAAAAGCTACAGCGCGATTCAAATTGAATTTTCGCCCGAATATTTAACATCAAGAGCCTTTTCAAGCGATTATTTTGATTCTACCCTATTTTACACTGGAAATCATTGAAATCACGGAACTTGTAATTATTTTTAAGCCGCTTAATTAAGTAGCCCGTAGACTTCCAATTTTATTTCGCCGGAAAGAATTTGCACGTCTGCAAGCAAGCTTTCCAGTCTTGCATCGATCTTAGCATAATTTATATATCGTCTAAAAACAAAATATTCATAACTGTACGAAATCGCAGCTTTGTTTTGTGTCAAAACCGCTGTTTCAATTGTTGGAAGTGTTAATGTCCAGTGAAACAGCTGAATATATACAGTATATAGGCGTTGTTCAGCGAATGAAAATTTCGCTCTTTTGCGTAATATCAAATGACCCAATTTACATGCAAATGAGAAAGAACATAAAGCTATCGCCCCCCACCACACCTCGGAGGAGAAGGGATGGGGCTATTAAAGAAAAACAAATCAAATAAATACAAACTCGACAAAACCCTTCTAAATGTTCAAACTGCAAGTTATGGGGTATTGCTATAAGTCCCGATGCCTTTTGCGAATAGTCGTTATAAGGGGCTTTAAATTTCCAGAGGGGGTCTGACGGTTCTGGTACCGGTGGAGCCAGAGGCGAGCGTGACGTCACGCGTGGCTGGAGTGGCGCGAAAATAGCTAGAGACAAGGTAACCTGCGATCAGGCGTTCTTTTTTTTCTCCTCCCGCCGCAAAAAAAAAGAACGCCTGATCACATGTTAGAGACAAGGGCCAACGGAACGCTGCTATAAAAGAAAACAAAACATGAATGAGAGTACATTTTTCTGCCGTTCCTGCAAAACAACAACGTGAAATGACCAAATTCTACGTTATGTCTAGACTACGAGCAGTCCTTTTTTTGCTTTAAAAAACCCGTGAAACGAACGCAAAAATAGCGATCGATCGAGCGTGAAGTTCGAGCGGCGAGCGGCGCGGACGCAAGACCGAGCGGCGAGCGGCTTCTCCGCTCGAACTTCGCGCTCGATCGCTCGCTACTTTTGCTTTCGTTCCACGGATTTTAAAGCAAAACAGATAGACTGTGTCCAGTGTGCAGTGTGCAGTCTACGTTTCGGTAAGAACTGACGCAAACCACATCTGCGAATTTTTCAATTTTTTAATTGGAATCCGGGACATTTCTTAACAAATTCAGCTGAGGATGTACCGAAAGATAGAATAAATTGATCTAAATAATTACGATCGGAATCATGAATAGCCTGCGTTGCAGACGAACAAAACCCAACCGGGGTTTTGTTCGTCTGCAACGCAGGCTAAATCATGAATCATAGCTGCAAAATTGGTAGGAATCATGAATCTTTGTGTTTAAAACTTGAAAATCATGAATAATGGAAATGGCTAAAAGAATCATGAATAACAAATCACATGACAAATGAACGCTTCTATCGATATTGAATGAAACAAAAATTAAACTGATGGGCAATTTTACTAAATTCTTAGAAATATATTCCAGAAATGACTTGAAATCGCATTTTTTATTTTATATTTTTGGGGGGGGCCCCCCCCCCCCCCCATAGGAAAACAATGGAAACACGAAAGTACCCTTGGCTTCACATCTTCTTTCCTTACCGGTACTAATTTTACAGTGATCAAGTATGCTACCCACGGTGAATAATATTTATTTAGAAATATTTTGACGACTAAAAGTATTTTACATTGGCTTTCGGCATAATTCCGTGCCAGGAGAGTCTCCACATGAAAAAGAAGACTCTGTTAGAAGGGAACCGAAATGCGCAAACCAGCCTGTAAGTGAAAAAGTAAACAACTGAAACTGGTAAAACGTTATTTTGAAAGCTGGATGAAAAGAATGAAAAATGAATCATGAATATCAAATAAAATTTATAAATGAATAATGAATCATCGAGGTAAAATAAGACAGGAATCATTGGACTTTGGATATTCATGATTCCTGTCTTATTTTACCTCGATGATTCATTATCGAGGTAAAATAAGACAGGAATCATTGGACTTTGGATATTCATGATTCCTGTCTTATTTTACCTCGATGATTCATTATTCATTTATAAATAATGAATCATCGAGGTAAAATAAGACAGGAATCATGAATATCCAAAGTCCAATGATTCCTGTCTTATTTTACCTCGATGATTCATTATCGAGGTAAAATAAGACAGGAATCATTGGACTTTGGATATTCATGATTCCTGTCTTATTTTACCTTGATGATTCATTATTCATTTATAAATAATGAATCATCGAGGTAAAATAAGACAGGAATAATGAATATCCAAAGTCCAATGATTCCTGTCTTATTTTACCTCGATGATTCATTATCGAGGTAAAATAAGACAGGAATCATGAATATCCAAAGTCCAATGATTCCGCTTCCACCCCCGAAATTACGAATTTTTAGGTAAAATGTAAATTTACTGTTTTCCTCCCTTTCTTTTAATAAGAATCTCAATTCTTAGAGAACGCCACAAGGATTGAGAGTACTAGGTGCAGTGGTTATCTTATCAAGATAAGGGGTTTCTTTTTCATTTCAGAATTTGCGGCGTACTTTGTTGGCGGTGTTTTAAAGCGCGATTCCTTACCAGTGGTTGTAGTGTACCTGGCTGTTGTAGCTCTTGCTCCGATCTGGATCCGCCATGTCCGTCCATTTGGACTCCGAAAGGTAAAAAAGAGCAACGTTATTGTCATTGTAAACATCAAGGGCCAGTTGCAATTTACTAAAAATACGCTTTCCATTGTATGGCTATACAGGTGAATCCTGATAACTCGAACCTTCAAAGAGAATCAAACAAGGTTCGAGTTGACGGGGAGTTCGAGTTATCGAGGGTAAAATTATAAGAAAATAGCCTGGAGGGAAATCAAAAAGGGTTTGAGTTAGCTGGAGGTTCGAGCTATTGGGTTTAAACTTGTTTGCTTCCTTCCTTTTTATTCTAGCCACGTAAAATAAATGATTGATTGACTTGATTGATCGATTGTTTGATTGATTGATTGATTGACTGACTGATTGATTGACAATGTCACACGAAATGCATTGGAGTATTTGGCCACGTTACTGAAATTATCTCACACGCGCAATGTCGCCAACTGAAGTTGATTGCACCGTCGACCTTAAAGTTACTAAACAAGTTTAGTGCTAGTTAGTGTGAACACGAATACATAGTCCTCTCTCCTCCGCAGAGGCTCCTCGGAGAGGTTTTCGGTGGGGAGAGTCCTCTGTACGAAAAGAGTGCAGGCGAAATAAAACGGCGAGCGTGGCCGCGTTCGCCGCGAAGTGGATCTCGATCTCGAGTGCGCCTGCACTCACCTTGTCCAGCAGATTTTTACAACGACCGCCCCATCACGAACCTCTGCGGAGGAGAGAGTACATAGTCAGTAACTGAATTCCTTTTCTTCTTTCATACAGATTCTTGTGGTTTACAACTTCGCATGCAGCCTAATTAGTTTGTATTCAGTGGCTTTCATTATAGCAGCACTAGCCAAGAACTGGCCTCACTCGCTTTTTGACACTAAGCCAGATCCACTTGTGAGGCACGCTTTGTGGGTGTATTACATGACGAAGTACATCGAGCTTCTAGACACGGTCTTCATGATTCTTAGACACAGGCAGCGCCAAATGACTTTACTTCATGTAAGTACCCTGAAAATTGCCAGATTTACTACACCGGCTGAAGTCTGTTTTTCTTTTACACCTTGTTGTACCCCCCCCCCCCCCCCCCCACCCCCTATGTTAGATAAAGCCTGGTTTTCACAAGCGCAAGCATAAGTAGTTCGTGCCCGGTGAAAACGAACGTCGGCATAAGCATAAGAACGAGATGTTTACTAGTCACTCAAGCCTCAAATGCTTAGACGCGGGGAATCTGGAACGAGCGTTTTAATTGGCCAGACACGGCCATCGTAAATTTCCTTGTGCTTATGCGGTGTTTAGTTTTCACATAGTTAGTACTATGGTTTTCACATGGCATAACGCGAACGCAAGCACAAGCGCAAGCACAAGAAAAGGAAAAATTTTGGTACTTGTGGTTGTGCTTGCACTTGTGCTTATGCTTGCGTCGAGGCCGTTTTTACGGTAAAATAAGAGCTATTATGCTTGCGTCTGTGCTTGCGCTTGTGCTTGTGTCGCAAGTGAAAACCAAGCTTAAGATAGGATCTTTATCCCTGCATGAAAATCGCACAT
Source organism: Oculina patagonica (assembly GCF_052425735.1). Taxonomy (NCBI): domain Eukaryota; kingdom Metazoa; phylum Cnidaria; class Anthozoa; order Scleractinia; family Oculinidae; genus Oculina; species Oculina patagonica. The sequence goes on along the minus strand of NC_135766.1, from coordinate 28,342,442 downwards.
CACTAAGCTCTTAACGTAAGGAGCTTTTAACGCCACAGACTGCACGTTATGGAACATTTAACCCGAATTCTTCGTTCGTATCGTCTCTAGCTGTCCAAGTCTTAACCATTCTTGCTCTCATAAGTGTTTTTATATCGTTGTGAGAGTGAGAGTGAGGGTGGGGGGGAGGGGGTACAAGGGGATATGATCTTTTCGCTTTCCGTCCCTTTCTTTAGCCTGGTTAGAACTTGCGACGCAAATGCAAGCACAAATGCAAGCGACGTTCACACGTAGAACACAAACGCAAGGAACGTAAGATGCACAGACGCGGTTGAAGTCTTTTTCGAAGGTGGCGGACTAGTCGCGCTTCGCTTGCGTTTGTATTTGCGTTAGCAATGTTTACATGTAAAGCAAGTACAAATGCAAGCGCAAGCCAGGTGCAAGAAAATAAAAAAATTCCATTCCTTGCGCTTGCTTTGGTGTTGTGCTAGCTCACTTTCTTCTACTGCCTCCCAAAGGGCTCCCGCTCCCTCTCCTCCCAGGCTCCCGTCCCATGCATGTCCCCCTACCACGTAAGATATGTGTGATAGAGCGATTTTCAACTGATTGCCGTCAAACCAAAACCAGAGTCCTCGCTCTGACCAGCCACAAAGGACACAGACAATACAGCGAACCAATCAAAACTCGAAGGAAATACATGTAGCCGGCACGAAGCGCGGGAAAATGTGCGCGGATGAGCCATGATTGGTTTTGGTTTTATTTCCCTCTCTAATTGGTTGAGACAGTGGCGTTGGTATTTTTTAAGCCAATCGCAAAGCGAAATATTATAAAAGCAAACCCAAAGCAAACACAAACTATTTTCGACACTCAACTGAAAACTGCTCTATGTGCACAAAATAAGTACCATATCGCTTAACATTTATATCATTTCACAGCTATACCATCACCCAACCATTCTGATGTTAAGTGAATACGCCTACACGTACGGGTGTTGGCCAGCGGTCGGTGTACCACTTGGGATGAACGGAGTAATTCACGTATTCCTGTATTTCTACTATGGCCAATCTGCCCTCAACCCCGGACAAAGACCCGGATGGAAGAAACAACTCACTCAGCTTCAACTTATACAGTTCATGGTCGGACTGTGCCACTTGACTGTGGGGTACCTGCAGCATGGTTGGTGTACTTATGGCATCTGGTACGAGTTTACCATGATTTGGCTGTTTGGCAATTTTTACTATCAAGCCTACCTCAAAGAAAGGTCAAGCGTCAAAAAAATTGATTGAACTCTTTTTAAACTCCCGTAATCTCGTGTTTCCTATTTAACGCTAGTTTATTCTGTTCTCGCGACGAAATCGGATTTTCAATTAAGTAATTCTCAATGATATAATAACTGATAATGTGTCTATTAGCGGTTTCTTAAATATAAATGCCCAGTTCTTTATACAAGACTGGAAGCTTGAATAAACTAATAGATTGAAATAAATGTTATTGCACCTTCCGACAATAATTCTTTTAACTGAGTAAGCCCTGTTTTGATAGCCTGCGAATACAGCCGCCTCTCATTCGCTCCTGCTACGCGTTTCGCACATAGTAGCGGGAGCGAATGAGAGGCGGCTGTATTCGCAGGCTACTGTTTTGAGTAAGCAGACGTTTCTTTTTTCGCGCGCTTGCTAGTGCCCGTGAAGAGATTTGGGCCGAAAAATTCCAGTCTGATGACGTTGCTCTATAGAGATCCGCAAAGTGTCTCTGATTGATAGTCTATTGGTTGATTACTGCTCGGATCTCTATGGAGTAAAGACGAATTGAGAGCTTAAACCAAAGTAACTTAAACTGACTTTTTGTTTTTCGAGTAAAATTACACCCCAGGGGGGGTACTCCGACTTGTAATGACGGGGATGATCGAATGGAGGCAAAACTCAGGACCCCAAAAAATCTCTAAGCCTTCCGACATTACCCAAAAAAATCCCTGTACCAAAAATAACCCCCCAAAAAAATCTCTTGTCAAATTACCCCTAAATTGCCAGGAGGGGGCAATAACATAACACAAAGGACGCTCGTTTTGTTTATTCATCATACCATAAATACGCCAAGGCCGCGCCAAGGCACTTTAGTTCGTTTTTTAATACCCAAAAAATCCTCTATCTAAATCAAGTCACCCCAAAAAATACTTGCCAAATTTTCCAACCCAAAAAAATCCCGGAATCGAAAATTTCAAACCCAAAAAAATCCTTCGATCATCCCCGTCATTAACAAGCCGGAGTACCCCCCCCCCCCCTGGGAATTACACACGGCATTGAGAACTCAGTATAGAGGAAACAGTGGTATAAAACAGAACTTTGTTTACCTTCACTTTATTTCAAATTATGTTGTGGAACTGTCTGTCTGGATGCCTCAGCTATTGCGGGTAAAAATTTGAATTGTAATATGATTTGTTTACAAACTGAAAAGACCATCATCCGTTGTTCTTATTTGAAGTTTTGATCTGTCCAATTTTCTTTCACTACAAATAACAGCACACCGCTTCAAGCCAAAAGGAGGGCCTGGCGAGTACTTTAAATTACCTTGGAATAAATTTTCGTCTTTCTCATGTGAATTAAGGAATGGCTCTTGTTCTCATGCGACGTTTTGGTCATTTCTTTGTGATTTGTTCCTTTTCTCAAAAACTTTGTTTCTTTTTGTTTGTTTATATTAGAAATGAAACTTTCCAATGATTGGCTCAGCCCAAAGTGGTCACGTGACTGACCACGCCCTTAAATGTAAAAATTATGAGCATTTAAGTTACGGGATGTAAATGTACAAGAAAACTCTCGTTTTTTCTCTCAAAACCTTTACTTAACCTAGTTAAACGTCCTGCTAAACGGGGATTTTGAAAAATGTTTATCATTTCTTCATTATTTCCTATTTTTGCCTAGTCCCAGTCCCTCTCCAAGGGAAAGACGTTGTAACTGAAACAAAAGAAATAAATTTGTAAATCCCCGATTAGTTCTTCATACTTGGTAGTTACAGCCATTCGCAGAAACCAAAATTAGTCAATCATTATACCTGCAAGTTCTCGTAAATTTGGTTTGAAATTTATATCAATAATTTGGGTGTGGTGTGTCACGTGACCAAGCAGGAATGACCTTTAAACCAAAAACTGAAACATTTCGTACAAACACTTTACCTTATGCAAGTTTCTAAGCAAAAGCTTGAATAACTTTTAGATTAGACCACCCCCTCCAAAATTTAGCCTGACCCATTCCTTAATTCACTTGAGTTGCTTTCTTATTTTGGGCGGCAAACAAGTTGTATTATGGGTGATGTGAGAGTGGCGAATAAAGTAAAGATTCTCCTAGACTACGGCTAACATTTGACTTACAATTCTCAAGAGAGCACACCAGTTGAGCTTGGGAAACTGCAACTCTGTTATTACAGATCACATTTAACTTACATCCGTAATTAAGTACAAACAAAGAAAGGACCATCACATGGGAAATTTAATCTGAATTTTCAATTCAATCTTGACCTACGCCGCCAACTAAGCGCAGAGATTGATAGCCAGTTAGGTTGAACTTACAAGCCATGCAATTAGTATGAAAATCGGAGTTCCTAGTTATAGGACATATGCCTAGAACTGATTGCAATAATCTTACAGATAGAAATAGATAAAATAAAAACCAAAAACCTAGCAGAGCTAAACAATCGCTCACGAAACAAATGCGGTTATCACGGCGGCCAGAATAAACCTGCAGGAAAACTAGGAAGCTTAAGGAACCAAGGCTCAAGATTGCTCCAAACAGTTACAAAACCCGTCCTAGCTACGAGTTCGGCAGTAGGAAAAAATCAGCCGATCCTACGGAAAGGATGAAATCTGAAAAACAAAAACAAAAAAAATTTGACTAGGAATGTGCAAAGAACACAACAAAATAACAAAGTTGGGATCAATTTAGTTTCTGGGAAACTGCTCACCTCCCCTCCCCAAACCTAACATTAACCCTTACTTATCGCTTTGGGCAAAATGTTAGGTTTGGGGAGGGGTGGTGAGCAGTTTCCCAGAAACCTAAATTGATCCCAAAGTTGGTTCTGAGGCCTAGATGACTCTTCCTTATATAAACTGCAAAGTTTGTGCGAGTTTTCCGGTAGCCTCACCCTTCGTAGCTAGCTGGCAGTTTTGTTGGGGCTAATGCGCGCGCGAGCATGCGGCGAAGCCGGGTGGCCCCCCCCGGGGGGGGGTACTCCCATAATTTCGGTGGGGTGTGCCGCCAGGTCTAAACCCTGACCGTATTTAAGGATAAGAAGCGAAAATTGATACCCTTTTTAGGCCAAAACCGAAAAATGCACCCTATTCAAGGGGAGGAGAAGCGTTCCGTGACGACCCAAATAAGTGGCTAACCGCGTACGGCGGACACAAATCTTTATAAAATCGCTTTTGCTACCCGAACAGAAAATTCAAGACTTTTTTTCTTTAACTGGGCGTTATTTTGCTAATATGGTATCCTATCTATCAACCGGCAACACATCAAAAGAGCAAAAATAATCCTATTTAAGGAACGAGAACCTCAAAAACCATACCCTATCGGGCGGCACATACCTATATAGGCCACATATGGGAGTACCCCCCGGGGGTGGCCCCTCGCTGCTTTGCCGCTTGCTTGTGCGCGCGTTATACCCCAAACAAAAAAGCCATCTACGTAGGCAAGTTTTTCGGGCGAAACACGGTGTCCCAAAACGAACCTGGAACCATAGCTAACTATTGCTGGAACCGAGCATCCAGACTCAAAGAAATACAAAGCTATCTACATGCATGAATCTACAGCTTTTTTGTGGACCAGTTTTTACTTTAGAATTGTTTTGCTCTACATAACATCAAAAAGTACGGAATCAAATATGAGAAATGACAGAAAGACAGGGTCGCCAGCCAAATTGCGAGATAGATTTCATCGAACCCAGACGAAACACGGCGGGTAGCCGAATGTTTTCTAAGATCAGGCTGACTATGACCCCATAAAGGATCTCTTTCGGTCCTAGTGTGAACGCATTGCATTGTATACTTGGAACAGACATAAATAGTGTGCGCGTTACATTCAAAGAAAACCGACTACATAGTTGCGAAACGATAAAATGAATGGGTCAGTTTTCAGAGTTTTCTATCGCGCAGACTTGAACGATTCAGCTTATTTAAACAGTTCCGATCGATACACCGTACGGTTTAAATAATGAGATGAAAAAACGATCTCGTGTTTTTATAATCCGTAGTAAGCCTTTTGCGTTACATATGTATTTTTGTATTCAATAAAAAACTTTCCTTATCAGTGTTTTTTATCAGGCTTAAAATCAGTATAAGAGGATTAATAAATATAACCAAAAGACATTGACAACTTTAAACCTCGTGTCAACAAATCACGCTACTTTAGCTTTGACCCTTTCTTGTACAATTTTGATTAATTTGATCAACAAAAATGACATTTCACTCCGATGTTGTTTAAGCTAACTTAAGAGCGCATACATTTTAGCTTTTCTTAGGCAGTCTACAATGAAAGTAAGACAGTTTCAATAGTACATGTGTTTTATAAAGCGATCCCGCCTTTTTGGCAACGCTTTGAGACCGCGGGTTAGGTCGCGGTAGCTGGTCTCAATTTGGGTCTGTCAAGATTTTCTAGAGCTTAGAGATAGAAAAATTAGTCTTTCAATGTAGACACGAGGAATGGATCTTTATTTAACAATACAGTAATGAAAAATTCAGTAAGGGTTACTGCGGGAAGTGTTTTGCGAAAATTCAGCCGCGCTTCGCGTTTAGCGCAAACTGTCCTTATATGGTAAGTGGCGCTTGACCCTCCGCCAGTCAAGCCGGTATGAGCAGGATTATGGGTAATCTGTTGCTATTCGAGCGATAATGGCGTCCTCTGAAGTTTACGAGGTTGTGCTGAGCGGTGGAGCTCCTTGGGGCTTTAGATTACAAGGAGGGAAAGAATTTAGAGCACCTTTGAGAATTGCAAAGGTAAGTTATCAAGAATTGCTCTTGAGATTTGCATGTCATCTCAATTTTACGGGCGAATAGCTTGCAAGTTAAGTGTTTTGCAGTTTGTGTTTTAACGTAAACTGAAGACGCTTGCTCGGAGGTTCATAATAAACCAGCTTTATTTGCACGTTCGGTCTTATTATACGCAGTGCAACATTTTATATGAAATGGTTGTTAAACTGTTGAATTGCTGCTTGAGAATTTAAACCGTGTAGACCTCATTTCATAAGAATCTCGCGAACAGTGTTATTGGAATTTCAAAGTTGTATGGATATTCGATAGCTGCATGTGTAGATTTCGAAGATATGATCGCTTAGAAGCGCTTGCAGAAATTTCAACAAAAATGTCATTTCGCTATACGGAGTAAATACGATTTTACCTTATCTCTTTTCTAGTGCTGGCGGTTTCTAAGTTTTGTTGCTAAGAGTTGCGAGTATTTGATTAGTTCTCTACATTCGGGTAAAATTTATTTTTAAAGCTTATAATTAGTGCGGGTAGACTGTCATCGAATTATTGCGCTGAAAGAAATAAAGTGGGCTAAATCAGTAATATAAACCTTTCAAAATATATGGGATAATTCATTGTTATGAAGTTTTCCGTTGCAAATTTCTGTCAAATTTATTCTATAATTTCCTTTCATAGATTTCGTGCTGGTTTCATGAAATTAACACTTGTGGTTTGCATTCATTTACTGATCCACGTAAATTTAGAACTGTTTATTCAGTATCTGTGTTTCGCTGAAGCTAGTATAGTTCATGAACTCCATAAATTATAATTAGAATGCTTTATTAACAGATAATTCTTAAGAATGTAGATTTCTATTTTCAGCCTTTCTGCAGAATGCATGCAATGGCCCAATGTTGAAATTACGGCTTGTGAAATGAAGCTAGGCATAAAGAATAACACAAAATGTTTTTATGCTTAATAATACGAAAGAATGTTTATTTACAAAGCTAGTGCACTTTAGGGCAGTTAACGTTCAACTTGAGAGATTCTTAAAAGGAACAAAATATTAATGAAACAACCTTGTTTCAGCTAGTCTAAACGAATATCATAATTTACTACTGACAATAACATTGTCTGCGTAAAAAAGCAAATAAAGATGCAGGCTTATATTAAGCTTTTATTTTGACTAGGTATGTATTAAGTTTCTTATTTCAAGCCACATTTCACGAATATCCATGATTTCTGGAAAATCTAAAAAGGAAGTTCCTTTAATTTGACACTAACTAAAGTTATTATAGCAAATTGGTTTATAATTTATGACATTTTTGTTATTTTCTTTCGGTATTGATAATTTTGTGGTTGTGTTTGAGACACAATGCAAAGATATTTTCTGTAATGCATATTTTATGATCACGACTTATAGGCATACCACAAATTGAATAATTCAATGTGCATTGAATTATTTTCTTTTTGTTCATTGACAAGTTTCTCAATTCAATGCTTTGCTTTTTCCCTTAGTAAAAACTATCCTCGCTTTCTTCCGATATTGATTTGTTAGCATTAAAAAATGCATCAATATACAAAAACAATAGAAGATATTTAACTGAAATCGTGCCAAGATGTCTGGATGCATATGATACTCATGTTTAATGCACAACAAAATTTTTGTATTAAGTTAAATGCTGATCTGTAACAAGTTGAAATTTTGTTGTCCAAAAATGTGGAAAAGACAAATTTCATTGAAGCTTGGATTGTTTTATTTTGGCATCTGGACTTGTTTTTATGCGAATATCCATGCTACAGCTTTTTTTTTTTTGACAAAACCTATAATCAGTACGCAGAATTTAAACACTGGCAGTGAAAAGCGATCATTGTCTAATTTCTTCCAGTGTTATCAGTGATTATTATGCACTAAGGTTATAAGAATTTAGGTTATCATCAACAAAGGGGAGCTGTATTAATGTTAAACAAATTGCATAGAAACATTAACCTGTAATAAATTTTTTTACTGGTAATAATAATTATAATATAATTAATAATTAATTAAAATTATTATTAATTAATTGTGATGATGATTGTGACCCTGATGATGACAACATGTTGAAAACGTTTGGTTTATTTTAATTGAATAACTTTTTAATTTTATTAATTGTGAATTTAGGATTTTACCCTTTTCGCCACTTATTATTATATTGTAATAACATAATTACTGATGATTTATCACTGTTTTGCATGTAAAAATGGAATCAATAAATTGTGTGTATTATGTTGATATGTTGTAGGTGACACCCAGCAGTAAAGCTGAAACAGCGGGAATTGCTGAAGGATTGTTGGTAAGATCAATCAACAATGCTAACTGTGAAGATTGGACGCACAGTGATGCCCTCAACAGTATCAAAAGGACTGGATCCATGTTAAAATTGATTCTCTGCAAGTGAGTTGAAAAGGGCACTTACTGTAGTTGTTTGTGCAGGGTGGGGAGGGGGTGAGGGTTGGGGACCTTTTTGGGGAGGGGATCAAAGGGCATAGGAACCTTGCAGGCAAGGGGATAATAAAGCTAAACAGACTGAGATAGATATTTGACGGTTGATGACCAAATTAGTGTATCACATTTTAATTTAAACTTGATAGAACATGATAATATTATTCATTTATTTAGTCATTGATACAAGCTTCAATTTATTTAGAGAATCTTTAGATACCAAATTTTCTAAATGTCACTGAGACTGGGTTTCAAAAGTAATAACGTGACATTCCTTCTAGTCTTGTTTGAAAAGAAAATAAGAGGGTGTGTTTGTTTATAAACAAAAGAAAAAAAATCAAAACAAAATAAAGGAAGGATTTCGTGCATATTTAGAAATATTAATGCAACCCAAAGCATAGTATGAGATTAAAATTTGTATTTTTTTTTACCGATAATTCATCTAAAATTAAAACACATGACAGTACAATGTCTGAAATGATATGTCTAGGGGTGAATAATAACCCAAACATTAATATTATTTTAATTATTGTAGCAGCATTGGGAATGTTGTTAAAAATAATATGATATGATTGTTATTTTTACGAGCCAGCACCTTGGAGATCACCTAAATTTTCAGTTTTCTTAAAACTCTGAAAGATGATTTGTAAATTATTTTTAGAAGATGCACTTGTGAATAATCATTGTAATCAGTTTGAAATGAAATAAGCTGTGAAACAGATCAAGCAGTTTCAAAAAGATTTTTACAATGGGGATCAAACGATTTGTAAGGTCATCTGTGTTCCTGACACCCATTTACATGTATGTTGGTGACATTTTATTTGACATTTTCAATCTGTGATTGAAATGTGGTGTATTATTTTATTCATAAATAATTTATAACAGCTTCATGCCCCTGCATGCATACATGCTTAGTGTCTGTTGTGTTATTTTTCTCAATGTTGGGAACAATAATTATTTTTAAAGATTCAATTTGAAAGGAAAAATTAATTTAAGTTAAAATTTGCATGTACAAAAAACATATTCTGACCTTCACAACTCTCTGTGAAATAAGATATGTTAATTGATTATTAATGAAGGCCTTCCTTTTAAGGCATGTGTTTGTTTTAGTGTGTTATTAGAGAAGCAAAGTGATTAAATTACAGGCTGGGTTGGATGAAGTGTTAAAATGGAATGCTGATTTCAATACACAGCTATCTGGTTTGGGAATCTGTGGTTCCTTGTGAAAATCACACTGCCAAAGGATATTATTTCTGATATATCATGGCTAGTGAAGTAAAAGTTGTTTCAAAAGCAACTTTTAGCTTCAGCAGGTAACATGCTTGTTTAAATTTATGGATGAAATTACTGTGTTATGAATTCTAGCTTTGTACATGTAGCACACACATAGTCTGACTGAATCTCATTCCATTCCCCTTTTACAGTATAAAATTTGCCCTTTGCAAAATCATTGTTTTGGATAGCTGTAATAACAGTTGATATTAAGCAATAATTGCAACAATTTGGATCCTCTCTTCTTGAATGTATACATTGATCTCTTTTGTTTATATGCATATACTGAAACATGGCAATGTGTTAAGATCACAATGTCAAGATCATGGCTAATATTTTGTTGTGATCAGCTTTTTACCCAGTTGGGTCTGAGTCCAAATTATTCTCAAACCTAGAAAGAGTAATTTTTTTTCTAGTGTGTAGATTTTGATGTGCAATCATCTATGTCAGAAACTGTTCATTTCAAATCAATTTCACTTCCTAATTTGCATGTCGAGTTCTTCATCTGAACATGTTCTCCTAGTTTAAGTAAATTTGTGTACATTAGGTTTTCAAGTTAATATTTCGTAGGTAACATGGCCATCTTGTGCAGGAACAATGCATTTTATACTGTCCTGTACATTTTATTTATTTCAAATTTTTTTTTTTGGATTATTTTTTCTATTCAATAACCTAAGTCAAAGAATAAATAATGAGATTTGAATGAATTTGTCATAACATCATGTAAATCTTTCTGGTCTACTTAATATGAAGTACAGTGTAATTCAAGGTATCATTTCAAATGACCCTGTATCAGTGCATTTGATCATAAATGGGACAAATCGTTTCCAGACTTTCCATCTACATGCAGTAGACAAATTTGCTTGATATCTTACATAGTAAAACGGTAGTCATTCAATGATTTTACACTCTGAATGATTATGAATTTTAATTTTAAAGCTTGATACACTATAGATTCAAATGTTATAGCAAACATTCCTTGTTGTAGAATGGCTCTGATTTAAGTGCAGGCTAGGTGCACTACATGAATTGTATAGACTATCACTTTGTAAAAACGTTGTATGCAAAACTGGGTTGTTCATATCCCTTTGTGCATAATACTAGATGTGCTGGCAACATGCATGTACACTGTATGTGGTTTCAATTTATCTTTGGTTTAAAATTTTTCAAACCAGTGATTTTTATTTTTCATTGTGTCATATCCATCATTATAATCTGAAATTCGAAAACAAAGGGCAATAGAAATCAAACTGGTTTGAAAATTTTAACAAAAAATAAACCACAACTTGTATCTTGAGTGTAGAAAGCCTTTACATAAATCTGTAGTCATGGCTGGATGTTGTGTATTTATTGTTTATTTTTTACCTTCCTACTGAGAAATTCAAATCTTTGTTATCTGCACTATACATGTGTGTGTTTAGATTGTGTGACAATTATATTCCCAGTTTATATTTCATATTATTTTTAACACATGACATTTGTACATGTACATTGCATATAATACAACATTTTCAGCTGTCATGCTTTGTGAATTTCAAAGTTAACAATTGATAAAGATCAGCAGATTGCGAAAATCTGACAGTAACACTGCTTTGTAAAGTTGCTTGTGCGAAAGGTTAAGAGCATGCAAACATTTTAGTTGAAGAAACAGAGATTTGTTTTTTTTTTTATCTTACAATTGAACACAAAACAGGTTGAGGGTTTATCATGACTAAAATCTCCCTGGAAGTAATTTAATTGCCAGATTTTCCATTTAATGTAAGTTATTAATTTGGTCTGTGTGCTTTTCGCCGCTGTTATCCTTATTTATCCAAGTACATTTACGTGAGTTTTGCTCATGGCACAGTTTAATCCTATAGGGGCACCTGTCATGATTGGAAGATTTGCAAATAACAGCCCATTGGCTATAGGAAAGATTCCTAAAACCTCCCATATGCAGAATACATGTAAAATCCATCTTAGATGGTGAAATTGTGATCCATATTATTTTGTTTGTTTCACCTTATTATTTTTTACCTAAAATATGTGTCCTGCATTAATATCAAATCAAGAAATAGTCAGAATGACCCAGATTTCTTTTGTAAGTCAACTGCCTTTTGTGTGACATCATAATGGTCCTTCTGTAGTTGCTTTTCCTGTCAATACATTTTATTCTCAACAAAGTCGCAGGACGTTTCCTGACTTGTGCTAACAACATTGTGTTCCACTTGGGAGGCAGTTAAATTAATTAGCATTTTTTAATGTAGAATGGTTTCATGGGTCATTGATTTCTCGAACTGCATAGTAATTAAAAATTACTGAAGTTGCACTTAAACAATGCAAGACAGACAATTAAATTTACAATTGATTGAACTGTTTATTAAAGCACCGTCTACAGGAGCAATTTTTATGTGAATTTTTTTATTTGATCATGTAGATAAGGAAAATTGGCCAGTCTTCTTGTGACAAATACTGTAATTATTTTCTGAGAAGCTGGCATGTTGGCTTCTCTCCCCATCCAGGGGGAGTAGAAATACTCCTACAGTAGAGCTTTGCTTCATGCTACTGAAACTGGGATAACCTCCGACCTGATAGGCCACTAGGCTTGAAGGCAGACTTTACCTTTTACATTTTGTTTGCTTATAAATAGCTACTACTGTAGGTAGATAAAAAAACCTGTTGCAGTTTATTTTTGATCTCAGTTAATTTGTTTTATTTTTACTATATAAATTATAGGGTTATGGTAAGGGTATGGCGTTAAAGTCATATATTTTTAAAAAAAGTAGTGGTTCACCCAACGTTTCCTACATGGCAAAGTGAATAAGGGTTTTCACAGCAAATTCAGAGGTTGAGAGTGCAGTGCAGGTTAATAAGTAAAAAGAAAAAAAAGACGACAGTACTTAGGGGAGGGAGATAAAAGCAGATAGTAGGGGAGGGTTAGTAAGGAGGGTGGGGGGGGGAATATGAGACATCAAGGGAGGGGAAGTGTTTTGCTTTTTCTACTTAATATATTAACCTTGTATAAAAAATAGTTAGAAAAAAACTAACAAGTTAAAATACAAGATAAACTGAGATCACAAAAATTAACTGCAACATATCTATTAAGTCCAATCAATCCCTTGATCACTTGCCTCTATGACCTGTTTCATAAATGATTGTGAACTTTTCTTTTTTTTTTAGAAAATCTACTCCATCCCCTGAACCAAATTCAACTAGCAGCAATTTTTTCCCATCAAAAACAACTGATGACATAAACACAGGCAGGTCTCATGTCTCCAAGGCAACATTCAAGCCATCATCTTCAAATGAAGTGTTGTCCTATGCAACGATGCCCAGAGGCGGTGAAAAAAAGGATACAGATATAAAGAGATGGAGAGATGTTGAAGAAAACAATAACGAAGATGCTTTCATGTCACAGAAAGGTTTGTGTGTTGTGGTTTAAGTTTATTTTGGAAAATCTGATTATTCCTTACTAGGAAGATGAAGACTCAGTGTCTTATGGTCTTATTAGCTTGCGCAGTGGACTTTCGATCAAGTGTTGTGGGTTTATACATGTATGCTAGCCAAGGTCATTGTGTTGTGTCCTTGGGCAAAACACTTCCACAGTGCCTCTCTCCATTTAGGAGTGTCCAGAGTGGGACAGGAGGGTGGGAGCCTGGGAGAAAAGGGGCGAGAGACAGGAGACGAGACAATAGTAAGCAGGATTTCCAAGATGGTGGGAACCGGAAGAAATTGAGAAAAATCTATCAACATTTTGTTGTCTTTTGCAAAAGAAATGGGGCAAAGAGGAGGGAACCATAATGAAAATGGCAGGAAGTGGGAGTAAAAAGTATGGGAGGCGGGAGTAAAAGGTATGGGAAGTGAAAGGTCCAGACCCCCCTGTCCCCCCTCCCACTCAGGAGCATGGACACAGTCTGGTACACTGTTAGAGCAATCTGGTCGGGAAGGGACCTGGCATAACCTGTAACTTGGAGATCCCATCCCATTTAGGAATAGTAGCAATACTCTTAAAATGAATTTTGCTACAGAAACCAGGATTCAGCTCAGGAAGCTGAATGACGAAAGTATAACCACAACACTGTTTCACTCAAAATAATTTAAAATGCTTTTTTTTCATACGACTTTTGCTCATACTGATCCACAAGTACAATGTAGTTGGGTTACAGTGACAAGGGCATGTTAAGTACAAAATGTATGCTGGCTGGTTACAAGTGCCCATTTTACAAGATTGTTTTCTCATACAGTATGCGTCTCTCCAACCAGCATGATTACCCAGCATTTATATGTATTTTTTATGCATTGTATAGTTAATGTTTTTACTTTTCTTGCTTTCCAGATCATTTATCCGACGGCAATGAATGGAACCCTGACATCATATCAGGTGTGGTTCGACCTCCAGAGCAAATCAAATTAGTTCATGGTATTGAGGCTATTCGATCCGTGTCAAGTTCTTCAACATCATCAGGTATTTACATTCAAGTATTTACTGGTAATGTTTGTATGCAACATCTGCATGTTTCATATAATTGTAGAAGGATGGGCAACAACATCCTCTTTATTTTTCCTTATCAATAAATTAAATTACAGAAATTGATATATAAATATTACTAAAGATAAGGAGCTCTGGCAACCCGAAATAACCACTAGGTTAATCAAAGTCTCTTCGAGATACCGACTTTTTTTGCATGAAGTATGAGTCGAGGTAGACCGCTGTTCAATGTGTTCAAGGCCGTATCGTTACGATTGCTCCACGAAAGAGCACGAAAAAAATACGGATATTTCCGACTACTGTCGGAGAAAACATTGCGTAAACAAATCGATACACTCAAGCTGCGTTTTTTCTGACTCGTCCCCAGTCGTCTTCATATAGCAGGCGGCAATCTCTCCCTCCGCTGTATATTTGCCGCGTGCTGTATGAAGACGACTGGGGACGAGTCAGGCGTTTTTTCGCTCCCCGCCCCCACCCTCTTGCTTCTTCTGTTTTGTGCTGGCGTCCAGGTCTCTCGCCGTTCTCACCGAGCGCTCATCGATCGAAAAACACGAAAAATAGAGGGCTGTGGACAGTCTATGCCCGGGGGGGGCACTTCCTATAAATGGGCTAATGGGGATGTGCCGCTGGATGGGGTCGCATTTTCACGACTGGACTGACTATAATGGGGTCGCCATTTCAAGCACTTTTTATAGGGTGACTAGAATGGGGTCACACTTTTCCAGGATTTTGAGAGTACGAAAATCTGGCAAGTTGTGATTTATGAACGGAAATATTCGCCGAAAAATATGTTACCGTATTTATTGCTGTTGTTCAATATTTGACAAACGGCTCCCAGAAAGTTGGGGTCGTAAAAATTAAATTTACCCAAAAGTGACTAAGATGGGGTAGGGGTACTGAGAGGCCAGCGGCACATACCCAACAAAAATTTACCCAAGTACCCCCAAGTATGCGAGGGTCGGATATCAAGACAGCTTCTTCGTGGGCTTAAGAAGGATTAAACAAAAGCCATATATACAGTGAATGCTATCGAATTATATTTGAAGATGAAATACGAAGGAATTTTGCTGTCTTTGACTGGAATTCCACTCGAACTGCGTAGATACGATCGCATGTTGTAAAGCCGATTCATGCAACATTGCTGTCAACGCGAGGTCACGTCCCTAACGACCTAGGCTGATGACAAAATAGAATGGGCGCTTGTAGCGACCAAATTTGGCCTAAAAAAGAAGCCTTAAAAGAAGCCCCCATCTCTTGCATTTGTTTTAACTTCAATAATATCTTTGAAAAGAGCAAGTTTTTTGGTATGGTTTATTTTTGACGTTTGTAATTTTTAAACGATGTACGTGCTAGTGGCTATTTATTCGTGTTTTAGTTACGCAATCCATTGTTTGTGCGACGCTTTTTATAGATCGCCTTTCAGACACACGTGCGTTGAGATAAGAAAGCTGACATGTCACTTTTAACATTGTTATATAACGTTTGTAAATGTGACAAGTCACGTTTTTTCCACGAGATCGCGTGATCACCCACAGCGGAAAGTAATCCCTTGAGAAATTAAAATATTCCCTTGAGAAATTTAAAAAGTCCCTTGAGAGTAGACAAGAATGTTCCAAATTTTGCCCCACATAACTGCTATTCTCCTATTTTCGCTTGTAAACAAGCAAAAAAAGTCGCAAAAATGTCGGGTTGCCAGTTTACAAATGGGCTTAATAACATTAATTGATTAAGGTGAAGGGCTTATATGAGATTAAAAACAGAGAAGAAGTTTGGTGAAATTACAAGATTTATCATAGCCAGAAACTGGAGTTATGTGTTGTAAGTGCTGGCTCTGATTGCTGTACTGCCTGGTACATTCAATCCAACCTTTGGATCATTAACTTTGAATGGTAATATTAGATAGGAAAAATCGAAAATATCTTAAAGGTCTTCAGAAGACCACAATAATATATTGCCTGTACTCACATTCAGCATTTAATAATATGTTTTTTTTTTTGTAGAGCCTAGTGTTCAAGTTAGAGCACCAGTGGATCCGCGGGGATTTACTGACAAACCACGTCCCATTGGACGAGGAGGAAGAAGGTAAATACACGTAGTAAACATGTTTCACAAATAACTGTTAAATTATTGAGGAACAGAAAAGCAACTAATGTAAACAGAAACTTGTTGAAATCTTTTATTAAAACACCCTAAGCTGACTTTGGCATACGTCACGGGTTTACTAATTCCTAAAATAAAGATAGTGTTAGTCTAACATTTCTTTGCTGAATGTTTTTGAAAAATCGCAATCATGATTAAAGGAGGTTAGTTTTATTTATCTTGCCTGCCCTGGGTAACCAAACCTCGCTGCTAAATTAAATTGGTGTTTAAGTATAGATCAGAGAAAATTTAAATATATATTTATTAATCAATAACAATTTCTTTGAAACAATCACTTCAGGATCTAACGTAACAAAACCTTAAAAATCAACAAAATGGCCAATGCGGATAATGTATATTTCCGTTAGGGTCAAGTTAAAAATGGTCTCATGTGAAACACTATTTGAATGAATGAATGCCTTGATTTTTCACTATCTGGACTACAAAATAACTAATTATAAATAGTAAATATTAACTATAAAAAAGCTCTTTTCTTGATTCATCCCCACTATTCATTGTATTTGTTTGCTCATTAAAAGAATAAACAGGTGTTTTGTTTAAAATTGTGTTTTAAACATGTAAGACTTAATGTAAATCATGCACAGTCTAACTGCATTCATTTACAGTGTATTAAAGCCCAAGTAAAAAGTAAACCTCAGAATTCATGTGCATCTCATAATCACACAAAAAATTGCAATTATTCTGCTTCCCAAAGAGTCTCTTAATTGCTTATCAGTTAGATATTATCCTAAGACTCCTGATTGTAATCTTTGTAGTCCAATATTTTTAGTGGGAGGAAGTCACATAGCCCTTGCTATGAATTGTCTATAGATAGCCTAAACTTGAGCAATGAATAATCGTGAAAAGTAATTTTAATTGATAACATTCATGCAGTAAGTAATTATTACATGTACTTTAGTGTACCGTCGTTGGGGAGAGAAAATCGTGTGAAAAGCCCAAAGAGTATACTAATGGTGACCGTCACTATGTCCTTCTTCTCATTAATATTTTATAATTTCATAGATTTGATGAGAGAGGTTTTCAAACAACTGGAACTAATCTACAGTTAGTATTCAGTGATTTTTATATTTTGCACAATAACTCACACAATTAATATGTAACTCACCATACGCAGTCACTCCCAAACAATTCTTAATTTTATTTGGTTTCATTCATGAACATAATGGTAACTAATTGAGCATACAACATCATCATCATTGTTCCTTTTCACCCCCTTGGGAGCATAGGGCGTCCACCAGTTTCCTCCACGGTTCTTTATTAATGCTTTGGCTCTTTCCCAGGAGTAGCCTACTCTTTCCAACTCCTGCAGCATGGATTGCTTCCAATTGTTCCTTGGTCGTCCAACTCTCCTCTTTCCCTGTGATCCCGACGGGATCATCACCTTGTAGTGGTGGGGTGGCTTGAGTGCCTCTATGACCCCTAGAGCTATGCTGGCTGAAGTTCTAAACTCCTGGTAGGGCCACCCATGCCGGACAGGTCGAAGGGTAGAGGCCTGACAAAGAGTGATCCCCTGGCCCTCCTGTTTGGAGGTTGGGCGTAGGGCTAGAAACCCTATCCCGTAAAAAGAGTCATATGCTACAGAAACCGAAACCAGTTTAATTAAGCATACAGTGGAGAGTATTTGCCCAGACTGTTTGCACTCTGTATGTCGTAATAAACTACATAAAATATAGTTTTAGTACGTTTGTGTGGTACTGGAAAGGCTTAATAACTGCTTCCCAAGGAAAAGGTACATTTTTAAGATCAAAAAGAAAAAGTTGTCAAAGTCTATCTCAGATCAACAAAATGATGATTTTCAAGAGAGATAAATTCAAGTCACGTTAACAAGATGTTTTAAGTGCTTATTACACTCCTAAACAAATTCACAAATTAAATAAGAACCTTGAAAACATAAAGTGTAGTGAATAATTTTATAACTGATCGCATATCATACAAATTTTTACCAGGAAATTTTAATTAACTGGTCCATTTTTGCAAGCAATTAACTAAACCATTTTGTGTGATTATTCCTTGTATATTCAGGGCTTGAGACTAACTTTTTAACTCACTGGTTTACTGGCTAGTGACATGTCATATTTTACTAGCCAAAAGTAATTTTTCACTAGTCAGGTATATTGTTTCTATCAAGAACAGTTGACTTTTCCGAGTTTTTCACTAGCCAAATGGCTAGTAGGAATGCTAAACCTGGTAGCCAAAACCTAAATTTTAGTAGCCTTTGGCTAGTTGGCTACCGTTAGTCTCGAGCCCTGTAATATACTGCTTTGAATTTGTTCATTTATATGCAATGTTTTCTTTTTTTTTAACCTATTTTGTGTTATTAATAATGTTCCATTTATGAGCTATAATATTCAAATTTGCCTTTGTCTGTATCACTGCACTTCATAGTACATGCAGCTTTCAAAATAAATCTTAAATGTTTGCAAATAACAAGAATACAAGGAAATAAATAAAAATATCAAACCTAATAACTTGAAATAAACTAATAAAGGAATGAATTTTAATTAATAAATTTATGCAAATGCCTTCTCAGAGAACAAAGCAAATTTTCAACCTATTTTAAGCTAAGTATATTTATATCTAATTAATAGAATGTGGAAAACAAGTTTAACTTTTTTGCAAATGAATGATGTAAATTTCTTACAGATAATAAAATGACCAAAACTGGGATTTAATGATTGTAGAAAAATCTCATTTTTCCTGTATTTTACATTTTTATTTAAAGTTTTGAAAGTGATTTGAAAAGTTTCATTAATTTCCTCAATCAAACCTCTGTCAGTAGTGTACACATACATGTTAACAACTAGCCACTGAGTAGCAAAACTGTGTAAAAAAAACTTTGTTTTTTTGAGTAATTTACGTTTACACAACAGAGGAAGGTAGGTACGGGCCAGTCAAAAAATTGGTCCAGACCTAACCGGTTTTGTAGAGAAACAGTCAAATCAAAGCAGGGCCATAGGCGGCAATGGCCCTGTTTTGATTTGACTGTTTCTCTACAAAAGCGGTTAGGTCCGGACGGATTTTTTGACTGGTCCGTACCAAATTTTCTCTGTCGTGTAAACGCGCCTTTAGTCACTTAGCTCGTAATGGAAACACATCTAAAACAGTTCCAAAAACATAACTAAAGGTTATTTCTTCATTTACAGGAAAAAAAAAATACATATATGTTATTTGCCTGCCGGGAGGACCGTATTGGGAAAAACTGTACCCGAGGTCTTGAGTACGGCCCGAGGCCGCAGGCCGAGGGCCATGCTCAAGACCGAGGGTACAGTTTTTCCCAATACGGACCGACCTTTTTCCCAATACGGACTGGCCGACGTTTTTATTTGTTTCCTACTTTAATTTGTTTGGAAAAGAAACCGAGAAAAAATGTGTCGCAAAATCTTTGTTTGTATACGAGCGGATTAGATCAGTTCAATGTTGAGTCTGACTCGATCGGCGAGCAAGAGTGAAGAATTCTGTTTGCTATTTAATTCGGAATAAATTAGCTTCGTTTAAAATGAACCGTACTCAAGAAAGGTTCAGCATCTTGAATTTACACTGCAGAGAATCAAGAAAAGCAAATAAAATCATAAATATAGCACACACAAGCCACAAAACTTAGCACATTTAAATCGATTTCGCCGGCTTCCCGATCAGTTCCCGATAAATGTTTTGAAAAGTCTTGAAAGAAACTTTGCTGGCAGGGTGTTAATTCTATTTCTCTTGACTCAAAAATACTCTTTGACTGAAAAGCAGTATTTTAAGCTATTCACACTTGTATTGAACAGATTTATAATAATCTCTGTAATGATTTCCAGCAGAATTATATTCTGATAAACAGTGCCAAACTGAATGAATGCATAGTGTCTACGAACGGCACAATAAATTGTGATATTTTAATCAAAGAATCTCATTTCCTTGAATGATGGCAATTAGTGCTCTGTTTTTAGCGAAAAGTGACGGATAAACAAGGCAGTTTAACTTTTAGAGCGAGTTTAAAAACCGGTGAAGTTTATATAAGCTTACCGCATATGGCGTGAAAATCATTGCGAAACTACGAACGGTAAACTACAACTCAATTTTGTTGAGAAATAAATAAATACTCGCCTTTTGAAGAACTTTGAGGTCTTTAATTCCAGTGCTATTTTGTCCTTTCAAATTTACAACGGTTGGTGAACAGCTATTTCGATTTTGGAGAGCAAAATTTTCATGTGTTCGTTAGACCGAAGCTGCAAAATGATTTCGCGCCGTGAGTGGTCAGTACGCGGGGTCCGGATGGGAAAATCCGGACCGCTGGAGCGCGTGCAATTAACCATTAGGTTCAAGGATTTAGGATTCCGGACCGCAGAGATGCTTGAGAAAAAATAAAGCTTAATATTTGAAGGTATCAAATTGGAATCTGAGAGTGTTGCATTTCAAAACTGTCTAAAGCTCACCATACTTCTAAGCCTGTGAACGCAGGCAGTTTTCTGCGTGTTGCCAGCATGATGCAACTAACTTCTGGGCACAAAATAAAGATTGTTGTTGTTGTTGTTGTTACTAAAAATCGATCTGCATTGGCAGGTTAGATATGCCTCTGGGTTGTAATAAGATTCCTAAAACTGAAAGCCTGATGCAGCACAACTAGCGGTTGCACAATTCACTTCAGATTGACACTGTGTGTTGTCTTTTGTGTTTTCTTATCAAGGTTGACGTCGGGTTCTATAGGCTCTGAAGAAGAGTTCAATATGGCAAATGGTGATGCAAGCAGTTCAGACTCAGCTCCGTCAGTGACAAACAGACCTGCCTTGCAGCAGTTTAGGAAACAAAAAGAGCAGGCAGCCTTTGAAGGTACAGTTCACTTTTAAATTTCTCATGTTACATTGGTGTAAGTGGTGTACATGTAACTTCTATGTGCTAAGTGCTTACCGGTTTTTTTTGTTTTCTTGTAAGTAAATCTTAATTCTGACACTTAATTTGTAACCATAAGAAATCGTTGAGTCACAGAGATACATGTAGATAATCACTAGCCAGCTTACACTGGAAACAACAACAATTTGACACACATCTGTTCAGTATTAAAATATTGCATTTCAATTTTCAGCCACAAAGGAACCTAAACCTGTCAAAGTAGTAGCCCCACCAATTCGAAGCAAACCTCCCAGGAAATACAGCGACGAGCACAAGATTTCAGAGACAACTAACACAGGACCTCATCGCCCAGTAAGTTACACTCTAAAACCTAAGTACATGTCCCGGGGAAGGGGGTACTTGACCTATGTTTAGGTATAGGGGTGCCATTGAAACCCTGACCCTGTTTAGTACAGTAAAAACTCAATATACCTAACCTGTGAAGGACAACATCCACTATTTTAAGACCCTATTGAGGACAAAGGACAACATCGACAATTATTTGTGCCTTATTGCAATAGCAGTTATAATTTCTGGCACATTGTCACTTGCGTTCTGTATGCCATGTTCGACGCATTGAAAAGACAGGACAGGTTTAGGCCCTGTTAAGGACAGGGAAGCTTGAAATTATTACCCTGTTCAGTGCAGGAGGGATCGAAGACCATACCCTATCCAGCCACACGTCCCCAGGGCTGGAAATAATGGCCAGTGATTTGATCTGTAATTATTACCGATCAAATTCACCAGCCAAAAATTAAATAAAATTTAAAAGAAAAAATTTAAGTGCAGGGGAAATGATTTGCACCTTCACAAAAAACACCTATAAAACTGCGTCCCCGTATAGGCAAAATAGAAGTGCCCCCAAGGATTATGAAAGTGTCACATTAACATTTTTCTTTTGCTTTTGTAGTCGATCCAAAGGGGAGGAAAGTGGTACAAAGAGATGTTCAAAGAATTACATTCAAATGCAGGAAGTATGTCATGCTAGCTGAAATAATTCATTCAATTTGCAGTACAGCGATTTAATACTGGTACAAAAGGCAAAACCCTCGTGCTCAGTACTGCTCAGTAGCTTTCATTTGAATGGTCACACACTAGGGTTTCACCCACAGGCTTGAAAGTTAGAACCACCTTGTACAGCATAATAAACAGTACCACATGAAAGAACTGCTCAATAGCTTTCAATTAAATAGTCACACACTAGGGTTTCATCCACATACTTAAAAGTCAAATCTCCTATGTACAGCATAATAAACAGTACCACATGAAAGAACTGCTCAGTAACTTACATTTGAATGGTCACACACTAGGGTTTCATCCATAGACTTAAAAGTTAGAACCACCTTGTAGTACAGCATAATAAACAGTACCACATGAAAGTACTGCTCAATAGCTTTCAATTAAATAGTCACACACTAGGGTTTCATCCACATACTTAAAAGTCAAATCTCCTATGTACAGCATAATAAACAGTACCACATGAAAGAACTGCTCAGTAACTTACATTTGAATGGTCACACACTAGGGTTTCATCCAGAGACTTTAAAGTTAGATCTACCTTGTACAGCATAGTACCACTGAAAGAACTACTCAATAGCTTTCATTTAAATGGTCACACACTAGGGTTTCATTTCCAGACAACTTTATTGCGTGACGCAAGACTCTTGGAAAAAAAAAAGAGCTAACTCGCATTTTTCATAATGCAAGTTTTTAATGAGATTTTTTTTTCCCTTCCAGCTTCTTCAAATCTGTCGGGGTTACTCGCTAGTGACGTTGCCAGGGGAACCGTAAGAGATTATGAGGGTGGTTCTGGCTCATCATCACCGCCAAGGAGTGCTTCCCCCACTCCTGACTACAGAGACAATGAAGTGTTTGGCAGAAAGACAGATTATGTTAATGAAGCGCCTGTGAGGAACTCATACACAAGTAACGTATCTTCACAACCCACCCCATCCTGGTCTAGCGACGAGGGTGAACGGAAAACGTCTTGGCGAGAGACTGGCGAGAGAAGACCGTCACGGCTCAGCCAAAGCCATGTCCCAGCCTGGTACAAAGATATGCAGAAAGGAGTTGAGGTCCCTGTGCAAACGATTGAAGAACCAGAGTCTTACATTGTTCAAAAGAAACCTTCTTATGGTAAATATAGTGTCTGTTCTATCTGCGACTTGGTCTTGTCTCGTGTCGTAGTATCGTTAAAGGGATTGTGTCACGGATTTAAGCTAAATTTAGGCATGGAAAATGACTATCAAATTCGTTGAAATACAAAAATAACCTCTTAAAACAGTGACGGAACATTTCAATGACACAGCAAATACGAAAGAAGGTACGGATGGACAAAAGCGACGAAGATTGAAACGGATTGCGATATGGGTTTGAAATATTGTTGGGCTGAACAGTTTTCAAAGTTAATCTTGTTTGCTTGTAACTTAAAATTATTACGCCCAGGAGACACATTTGGTTGCAATGAAGCTATAATTTTGTCATTTAGATCCATAGATTGAAGTAATTTCTTTGCAAACATTAAGTTTCATAGCGAGTATTTGGCAAAACTTAACTAAATGAACTTAACTCAGCCGTGACAGAGTCCCTTTAATGTCTGTTCCGAAACGTAAATTGCATCTGCTTTGGTTTTCGCGTCACTTTCTTGACCAATCAGAAGTAAAACCAAAACCAATCGTGACTCGCTCACACACGTTTTCCCGCGCTTCGTGCCGGATACACGTATTTGCTTCGAGTTTTGATTGGTTCACTGAATTGTCTGTGTCCTTTGTGATTGGCCAGAGTGATTACGTTGGTTTTGGTTTTACGAAACTCAATTAAAAATCGCTGTAGAAGCTACTTGGTTATTAATGTTCTTGCGCAAATACCAAGCAATCAGAGATAATGTAAAGCTTCTTTAGTATGGCACTTAAACTTAACACAAAGAGAGACGTCTTTTTACTAATCTTATATTGATTTTGCAATTACTAAACTTCGACTTAAATACTCTTTTTTTAAAGATCCATTTGTGCAAGAAACTACGCGTAGACATTTTCTCCGTTTCGGCCAATATTTCAGTTTTCACATTTTTCTCCGTTTCGGACAATATTTCAGTTTTCAGGGCGTGTGTTGTTTTAGTGAATGCAGCATTTTTGTTCTTTCACTGCAGCAAATATCGGCCAAGAGAGAAGATTTGAGGAGCCAGTGTCATCAGCACCTACCACTATGAACGTGTCTCCATCTTACCTAGACCAGAGACGATCTCCAGGATCCGTCACAGTTCAAATGGAAGAGAAAAATCAACCTCCCAGTGCTACAAGTCTGTACGAGAGTCGCTTCCGGGGAAGACCACCGGTAATTTTTTCTTTTTTATCCGTTTCTTTTCCATTGTTCGTAAGTAAAGTAAAGTCTGTGTCCGAGCCATGAGGCCCATACAGCCGGAGCTTATCCCGGTTTCCGTAGCATTAAGCGACTAGGAGTATTGCTACTCCCCCCTGGATGGGATACTAGTCCATCGCAGGGTTACCCCCCAGCAGTAAATTCGCCGGTACCCATTTATACACCTGGGTGGAGAGAGGCACTGTGAGAGTAAAGTGTCTTGCCCAAGAACACAACGCAGCGCCCCGGCCAGGCCTCGAACCCGGGCCGTTTGACTCGGAGTCGAGCGCGCTTACCATTAGGCCACCGCGCCTCCCTTTCCATTGTTCGTACAGTCTTGAAAAGCCCTTGATTTTCGGCTTTCATCTTAAGAAATCTTTGCATTTCTGAAATTCCTTGAAAAGTCGATGAATTTGTGAACGAGTCTTGAAAAGTCCGCCTTGAATTTGAAACAGCATTCTAAATGTCTGCAAATGAAATTCAACAACTTACATTTGTTGCTTAGTTTAATCCTATGAAAAAGGCCGCAAGAAATAAAACTCTCGAACTAAAGACATTGAAAAAACACTAACTATAAAGTTAGAAGCTCCGAAAGTTTGCTAAGGTTAAACAACGTTTGCTGGACCGTAAACAGTACATGAGTTTGGGTATTGTCTGTAACATATAAGTGTCCAAAAATGTTTGTTTTGAGCGGACTGGCAGATGTCTTCGAAATTCTGAGCAGCGAGCTCAAATGCTTGAAGATTATTATTGTGTTCTTGAAATGTCCTTGAATTTTGGCTGGCTGAAACTGTTCCCCTAAATTAAAAGGCCCGGTAATTCGGGCAACATTTTTGTTCAACTTGTCTCGCAACATTGTTGCATTGCAAGTTGAACGAGTTGTTGCCCATATTACTACCGCGCGCTCAACTTGGCTTGCAACAAATTTCGGTGTTGCAAGTTGATAAAAATTGTTGCAAAAGTAGAACTCTGTTCTACTTTGTGCAACACGTTGCTGCAACTTGCAACACCGAAATTTGCTGCAAGCCAAGTTGAGCGCGCGGTAGTAATACGGGCAACAACTCGTTCAACTTGCAATGCAACGTTGCGAGACAAGTTGAACAAAAATGTTGCCCTAATCTCGTTCCCAGATCTCGCGCGCGAAGCCTTCGGCTCGCCAACCGGCGAAACCCGCGAGATCTGGGAACGAGATTAATGTTGCCCGTATTACCGGGCCCTTTTTTTTCAGAAAGTGTGTAATTGGAGTCCATATCGGGAGCTTCATAAAAAAGAAAAATTAGACGCGACTTAAATGAGACGCGAATTTGGCGAAAAATGGGACAACATCCCAACTAGCGACTAAAACAAGTTACGTCTGAAACGATTTAGACTTTAGACTTGAAATTGCTCGTATAAACAGTGCATGGACTTGTGCGTGTCTCAGCGAAGACGCAAACTGGCCGTACAAAATCCAGCTTCGCGACTAAAACAAGGCACGTGTAAAAATGGCTAATTCGTGTCTTATTTTAGCCGTGTGTTATTTTTCTATAAACAGCCCTATTATGTTGATAAACAAGTGAAAATGCCATGGTGTTTGCTCAATACTTGAAGCAAACAGGCTCCTGATTGTCAGTCGTAAGGTATTTTTTGTGATGAAGATAAATTGTTCAACATGACACGAGCATGGGACAAAGAAAAAATCTGAGTCCCCGACGGGAATCGAACCCATGGCCTCCCAGATACCGGTTGGGCGCTCTAACCAACTGAGCTACGAGAGACTCGTTGTGAGTTGGCCATTTACTAGGTTGATATGTGACACGCGTCCTGCATACTGCTAGGATCAGCAATCTTTTTTTAACTTTTTCTATTTACTATTATTTACTTTTTTGTGATATTTCTGTACAGGGTCCAACACGAACTGCTTCAGAAGAACTTCAAGTCCGACAGCAGCCGCCATCAGATGAAGACGTGTTGAGAAGACGAGAGGAAGAGGCGGTGCGCAGGAGAAGGGAGGAAGAGGAACAGAGACGGAGGGAGGAAGAAGAGAGACGACGACTGGAAGAGGAAGAGGAGATGATGAGGAGGAGGCAGGAGGAAGAGGAGCGGCTGAGAAGAGAGTACGAGGCTGAGCTGGCCAGGAGAAGGAGGGAGGAGGAGGAAGCTGCTAGAAGAGAAGCTAGTAAACCACAGTTTTTGGCCAGAGCTTTGTACAGCTTCCAGGGTCAAACGGAGAAGTAAGTCTTCGGTATTGCAGTAGTTTGGCCAGCCCTTGATAAGTGAAATGATAAGTGAAAATAAAAATAGAGTTGTCTTGTCTTATGGAACTTTTTTTGTACCGAAATCTGGATTTCGCACTGTGTTTTGGGCTCTCACACGGTCAGAAATAACAAAAGGTCTACTCACATCTGAGTAGCTTGTTAGGGCTAGCAGGAGGGCATTTTGCGTGCGCATGCGTCGATATGGGCTAGTGCGCACGACAGAGAAGTTCTGCTATCGATTGTTTACATATTTTTCACAATTTATGGCCTAATTTTTAGCTCAAAATAAAAGGTGTTTTAAGTTTGATTTGCTGTATACGATACTAAGAGTCCTTGCTTTATCTTCTGACAACAACAAGCATACTTTGGTGTCGGCGTGCCGTTTTTCTGATCGACTTTGGCTATGTGTATTAAACATTGCGCGTGGACAAAATGGCGACCGAATGTCGAGAACCTAAATACCTTGCCCATGTTTTTAATAGCCGGGAGATCTAAACGGACAAAGCGCTACGGCTACTTAGTACTAAAATATAAAACAGCAGTTTTAACTATACGATGTTATAATCAAGCATCCCGGGTTTGAGCGAGTGGTCATGATTTTGTTCAGATTTTTCATAAAACTCAGTGCAATTTCATCGTTCTCACGATGCGAAAATCTCAAAATCTAACCTTGATCTCCAGCGTCTACCGACGATATATGGAGCCTGAAGTACTTGAACTATCGTCTAATGCTGCGAAGGTAGCGTTAAAAAATGGTCTATTGTGGTAATTTTTAGCTTTCTTTAACGTACGTTCTCGCTGGTTTATTCCAACAGAGAAACTATCGTTTGTGGTTATTTCCTTAAACTTAAGCATTGGTCAAAATAACTTCACATTTCGATGTACCACAATTATTCCGTTGAACAAGGAAAGAATTACTGCGATCGGTCTTAATTTTAAAGTGTTATGGTAATTCTTTGCTGGTAGACTATTTGTTTACATTTTACTATGTTAATTAGTACATTTTTGGCTCCTTTGTCAAAATCTAGCCTTGATCACCAGTCCAAAAATAGCATGAAACGAACAAGCGATATATATATATTTTTCAGAAACGTTCTAATAACTGCTGCATAAAATGTCTTAAGAAATAATTTTTAACTATAAACAATGTTATTTTCAATTTTTCATTCAATGTTTATTTCTTTAAGATTGATGTTCGTTCTGTTCTAACGACTGTTTTACTTCTGTGTCGCCTAAATGTGATTTAAAGAACTGCAGTTCTTGTTCCAGGAAACCCTGTTTGCCAGTCGAGGGCAAGTTGGCTTTGCTTTAGAGTCATCAGTGAGCTGCATTATCATGTGCAGAACACCCAAACATGTCTTTCCCCTCAGGGAAAACCCTTTTCTTTGGTGGCCGTCCCTTTAGGCAAAAAATCTTCCGACAAGCTATAATATTGCTCGCACTCTGCCTGTATTACAGCAATTGATTTGATGTGAAGTTTTGATCCTAATTTATCACACTCCAGCACACGAATAAATGTTTTCCTCTTTTTACGGCCTGTTTGGTTTTTGTCGGTGAAGGCTTTCCTACCTGTCCCACATATTTTCCCATTATTTGCAACAACGATCCCGAAGCAGGCCAGAAAATCTGCTTTATAAGAGCCTTGCCACACACAAAACACTTTTTCTTAGCGAAATTTACGTCTATATTAAATTATGTGACGATGAACAGTACAAAAAACAAAGTTTGAATCTTCCGCGCCATTTCTATTCCCAAGATCACGCGGTCTTTGTACAGCGGTTGCACGCATGCGCCCGCAAAATGCCCTCCTGCTGTTAGGGCTTGTTTACATGATTCCGGAATGACTTTCATTCCGAACGAAACTCGTTCCCGAATGAAGTTCGTTCTGCATTCCGGAATGACTTTCATTCCGAACGAAACTCGTTCCCGAATGAAGTTCGTTCTGCATTCGCATGACAGAGTCGACCGGCTCAACAGCCCTTAGCGGTTTTCACTTGAGCGTCGAAAGTATTTCGCGTTTGCTTTGGTTTTGCATTACTTTGCTTAGAGATTGGTTTAAAAAACTCGCGCCACTTTCTCAGCCAATGAGAAATAAAACTAAAACCAATCGTGATTCGCTCACGCACGTTTTCCCGCGCTTTGCGTCCGCTACACGCGTTTGCCTCGAGTTTTGATTGGTTTACTGGATTGTCTGTGTTTTCTGTAATTGGCCAGAGTGATTACTTTGGTTTTTGTTTTGCGACACTTATCCCCTATCGTGATATACTTGCAGTTTTTTTCACGCCACTTTGGCGAAAGAACAATTGGATTCATAATGTGGCAAAAGAATAGTTTAATAATGAATTTGTCATGCTTATACAAGTAAACTAACTACCGAAAAATACGAAAAGTGCATGCGTTGAGAATAATTATAGCATATAAAAACTTTCTTGCTTGTCGAGTTTTGCGTTCGTACTTGTATTTCACGCTGTTTGTTGTAATTTTATATTAATCTTGACCGACTTTTTTTTATTCTTCAGAGAACTGTCGTTCAGAAAGGGTGACATCATCAACGTAAGAAGGCAAGTCGACAAGAACTGGGTTGATGGAGAATTAAATGGAAGGCGTGGAATATTCCCTACAAATTATGTCGAGGTAGATAAAACTCACATACGTTTCGTTTCTATGTAATTTATTACCAAACTGACTAAGGCAGTAGCTTAAGGTTGGTTCTCTTACGATCGCCTCGATCGTTTCTATCGCATCGATTGTTTGCAAATACCTAGACGTTCGTAGGCGATCGAAGCGATTGGAAGTGATCGGGGGTTTTCATATGATCGTCCCGATCGCCTGGTTTGAGCGAAGACCTACGGAAAACGATCATTTAAGCCTTAGATCCAACACATTTGCAGCCTTCAGTGAAAGAGCAAAACTCGAGGCCTCCTGTCTTCTCAGTTGTTGAACTTTTTAAGTGAAGAAGGGAAAGAGAAGCTAGAAGGATAGAACATGGGCGATCCAAGCGATCGTGATCGCCCCAATCGCCGCAAACGTTAGCGATCATCTGTGTAATGTTCTCATATAATCACCGATCGCAAGAAAACGTTTTGAAGTGACAGAGGCGATAGAAACGATTGGGGCGATGATATGAGAACCAGCCTTTGGTTTCTTTCTGTCAAAGTGGTTCTGATACCAATAACCTCACTTATTATTAGATAATAGTTATTGTTAGAGTGGACTTCACTCTCCTAAAATATTCTGCAGAGGAAGTTTAAATACAGTACGTCTCAAAACAATAGAGTTACACGTTCTGTTGCTACAATTTTTTGAAATGAATATGCGCTGAGATGCAATCTGGTGCATTTTGAGACACAATAAGTGTCCTTAGACAGGGAATACTTATTTCACGTGCACTGACCTCGTCGCATCTGGATGAATTTTCGGAAATAGTTACTTATATACCGTAATGATAACAACATTTTTCTTTGGGGGGGGGGGGGGGGCTGGGCATTTTGGGGGAAGCTTTACCCCTCAAATGCCCTAGATTGAACTCTGCTGTTTACTTTACTGCGAAAGGGCGGATCTAAGATCTAGGTTACGACCCCGGGGGCCACCTCCCTCTTTCCCCACTTATTCGAGCAAGAAGTGGCCCGCCTTCATACCTCCTTGCCCCCTCCCCCTACTTGTGCATTCACCTTTGAAGAGGACCAATCAATTTATAAATTTTCCCTTTTGTCTAGATCCGACCTGTGGAAGAGGAGGAGGAAGAGGAACCACCCCCACCCCCACCCACTCAGAAGCAAGTACCACGTGTCCAAGTTAGTGTTGTACAACAGCAACATACGCAGCCGCCACAACAGCGTCAGCCAACAGCTTACACTCAGCCCCAGGAACAGCGCCAGCCAACAGCTTACACTCAGCCCCAGGAACAGCGTCAGCCAACAGCTTACACTCAGCCCCAGGAACAGCGCCAGCCAACAGCTTACACTCAGCCCCAGGAACAGCGTCAGCCAACAGCTTACGCTCAGCCCCAGGCTCAACAGACCTCACCGCGGCCTGCTGCTCAACCAGCAACGCAATCTGTGACTGTGGAGGGGGAGGCACGGGTACGGTACAGCTTCAAAGCTGAGACGACGAGAGAGCTGCCGTGTAGCAAGGTATTAAAAAAACTACCACAGCTTTCTCCTGATTCTCTTCGGATTTTTCTTCAGTGGCTGAAGGCCGTCGCCACTTATCGATTTTGGAGCAACCGGGCCCTTAAAAACTCCAAATTAATGTAAATCAAAAAAGAGTAAACAATTCTTAGACAACTTTCAGTTTAAGTCGAAAGAGGGCTTTTTCTAACGACTGCGAGTGAAAGTAAGTGTAACGCAATCGCATAGCATCTTACCCATCGTGACCCCATCATTTGCTCGTCACGCAATCTATTTCATTTTGTCGTGACCAGAATAGCTATTCTTGTGTTATCTTCTCTTTTCAGGGAGATATTATAGCTTTAGTTCGTAAAGTGGATGCCAATTGGTACGAGGGACGGGTGGGTGACAGAAAAGGAATTGTACCTTCAAGTTACTTAGAGGTAAGAATACATAGCTGTTCGTAGACGGTAATGTTAAATTTAAGTCGTAACCATGCTAGCTCCTGTTTGGATCATTCTGCCCTTTGATGTTTTTCTTCCTTAAGTAAAATATTATTCTGAGGTTTCTTTCCATTTTGAAGGTAACTTGTACATCATATTCTCAAACTCATTAATAAATTATCAAGTTAAACAAAGGAATTATAACCAAGAAGGAGGTTTAGAAGACCAGTCTAAATAGCATAGATTTTAACGATTTTATTTCTCCGTCTACTACGTAGTTTTTGTTTCGATTGAGAAGATGCGTGTTTTCTTCGTTGTCGAGAATTGTATCGGGTTTTCTGTTGTTGTGTAATAAACCTTAGTCTCATTTCCTTCTCATCTGTATTACATTTTCTATTTTAGGTCTTCAGAGAACCCGAAGTTAAAGGTATGTAGAGGGTCTCCATCAAAATGTGCTTTTTATCAAGTAATGGTTATTGTTATTATTTATTGTTTTCATTAGGTTACAGAGTGTTTTCCATAGCCCTGGCCCAAAGAACAAAACGAAAATACATGTAGTCAGTCGAAACAAAACAAATAACATCGTCACGACTCACTTAGAATTCGCAGCATGCCACGCAACCGCGTTGAGCGCGGGAAAAGATGCAACCAGTGCCAAGCGCGGGAAAACGAACCTAAGCTGTGTCACGATTTGTTTTGGTCTTGCGCCTGATTGGTTGAAAAACCAACGTGCTTGCGCTGTTTGGTTAGAGAAGTTGCATGACTTTTTTAACCAATCAGAGAGCTCAACAAATGCAAAACTGACCAATCATAGCGAAATGTTTAGGGTCTTAGCAATAATGAAAGCATTAAGTTTGTTTGTAATCCGCTCACTTTGTTTAGTTCGCTCACCTTGTTTAGTGCTATTAAAATAGAGCACGTTAGCCGTTTTTGTTATTCACAGAAACTTTCGTTTGTTTTTCCACAGTCATCCGTCAAGAGCAAATACAGCCCGTTCAGTCAGCTCGCGTGGAGCAGGTAAGAAAATCTGCTAGTTTATTCTTTATACAGTCAGTAAAAGAATTCTCGCGCGAGTATTAGTCAAAAGTGATGGTCCAGCGATGATGATAATAATAATAATAATAATAATAATAATAATAATAATAATAATAATAATAATAATAATAATAATAATAATAATAAAGGTTCTTATTGCGCATTTAAAATTCTCAATGCGCTTACAATTGCATATGATTAAAAGGATAAAAAACGATAAAAGCAAGAACGATGTTAGATACAGAAATTCAGTACTAAGATAAAGAGAGTAAAAAAAGAATCTAACTAAATGCGATGAGAGTATAGAACATGAAAATGACGTAACTTGTAGCGCAACGTGAGGCAAAGTTCGGAATCCATAATCCGGCGAGTTGTGAAAAGTCAACTGGAACACTTACGACGAAATTTCCCACGCATTCTTCGGCCTCAAGTGAAACAACGTGATCTTACTAGCTGCAACGCTCGCGCTTTATTTCGTACTGATTTTCCATCTAATTCGCCGGTATATTTTCCGTGCTATTGTATAAAACGAATCGTCGCCTTTTTCCATGGTCTACACTCATTATGGTGTATTGCAATTCCTGAGTTTTGATTGGTTTACAGGCCATGGTATATTAGCTTAATATGGTAGGTGTACGCGTCAGCGAGAACAACTGGGGACCTCAAATATTGTAATCGAATTATTATTTTATTCGCGCTTGTTGGACATGCGATAATTATAGCCAACTCATAATAGATATCCAACGCGCGCTCGTGGAATAATTGTTAAATATACAATAGAGATGACGCCATAAGACTTCTAAAACTGCAGTGAAACCACTCGCCTAACGGCTCGTGGTTCCACTTAAGATTTGAACATTTAATGGCGTCATTTCTATGGCCTATAAGAGTGCAGACCATCGAAAAATGCGGTCGATTTGTTGAATGGAGAAGTGATACGCTGGTCACTCAGTTGTGAAATAAGGGTTGAATAAAAACTTTTTTATTTATTGTCTTTGGTAGGCTCCTGATTTCGGAAGACCAGAGCCCAGTTATGATCAACGACAGCCGCAGTCAAGAAGGTAAGGAAAGCAAACTGTTTTCCTTTGTTCACAGTTAACTTCTTGTCTGCAAGCCACGCGTGGAAATGAAAGAGGAATTGTTAAGCGCCAATTAATTGTTTTTATTTTGTTGCCAGTCCTCCAGGGGCTATGTACGGAGGCCAGGCCGCTCCTCCCAAGCACACGCAAGTGAAATATATTGAGGAACCAGAGGAGCCTCGCTTCAGTGCTGGTGGAATTGTGGCGCATGCTGTAATCGATGAGCCAATAAGAATAGGTCACGAGCAAGGAGAAAGGTATTGTAATTTATCAGCCAAAATCAACCAAAAAAATATTCAACCAGCGCCAGGCGCGAATAAACGCGCGAAATTCAAACTTTTGGTTTTGCTCCTGATTGGTTGAATAGAATAGCATGTTTTTTTTTCTGATTGGTTTATTTATTTATTTATTTATTTATTTACTTATTTATTTAACATTTCTTTATACACGGTTAAAAATCATCAGGTAATACTAGTATTTAAAGTTATAATAACAGATTAACAGCATGCTGCGCATGTCAACTCTCGCGGGCTTTCAGTTTGTTTTACCCGCCCGATGAACAAAGGTCGAAAAAAAAGTGAGGAAAAATGTCTTCCCCGTCTCGATAAACGTAATCAGCTAACTTGACGTGTGTGGGGACGGATGTAAATAGGGTATTTATTTGTCTTATTCAGGTACCGCGCCTTGTTTAGTTACGAGCCCGTCAATGAAGACGAGCTTCGTCTTGAAGAAGGCGATGAAGTGATCGTTTTGGAGAAATGCGATGACGGTTGGTATGTGGGGACGTCTGCTCGCACCCATTCATTTGGAACGTTTCCTGGAAATTACGTGGAAAGAGTTGCTTATTAAAGGTAAGTGACTGATGCTGGCGACGCTTTTTATCGATCCGTATATGTTTTCCTTCTCTTTTCACCAGATACATGTTTTCTTAACCTTTCGTCTACGGTTTTCCCGCCCTTTTTACCTGTTACACGTTTTCCCGCTCTTTTCACCAGCTACATTTTCCCCGCTCTTTTCACCAGTTACATCACGGCCTTCCGGCGCTTTTCACCGTTTCCATGTTTTCCCGCTCTTTTCAACTGCTGCATGTTTTCCCGCCCTTTTTTCAACTGCTGCATGTTTTCCCGCCCTTTTTTCAACTGCTACATGTTTTCCCGCCCTTTTACATAGTTACATGGTTTGCCCGTACTTTTCCGGTAACGTGTTTCAACCTTTTCCCAAACTGGTTGCTTGTTTTACGTTCTAGTAAGTTTATTACGCTTTTTGCGGACGTTGGCACTGGTCACTTTAGTTTTAGGGCAATCACTGAAAACCCGTGCCCTTTTTTGTCATGCAGAACAATATCCTTTCCATTTGATCACTTGAATCACTCGCGTTCTTTTGCGAACTTTTGAAGAACGCAAATTAAGGGTTTCAAAAAATCCGTCCTACTAAGATGTCTTACTTCACTTGTTGAGCCTCGTAATTTATTGGTAAATAACTACTTCTTTGTTTGTCGTTTCAGACAAAAAAGATCAACAGAATCAGCGAGGATTGTTTTCCTCGGAGAGCAAGGAAGAACGGAGACCGCGACAAGGCCCATATCCTCACCCCCACCCCCACAAGTCCTCCGTCCCATCTGAAGAGATGAACGCTTTTATGAACAAGTTATATGACTTTTATACGGATTATATATATTTTGAGATTAACATACTGCGAGATGGATAGAACCGTAAAGCTCTCTCTTTTGTGAGAATCGGTTTGCTATTCCAGCTATGTATAGTGTTTTTATTAATGGCTAAATAGGAAAAGTAATACGACTTTCAAGTACATCCTCTAACGTCAGTTCTGTCTGGCATGGGGACGTGTGAAATGTTCATGCCCACTGAAACAATTTCTTTTTTAGTCAAGACAAAATGAAAATATTTTAATCGTGCTTTTTAGACCACAAATAGGGATTATGTATTTAGGGATTATTATTATAATAAAAGTTTTGAAATCTTTTTATCTGTTTTCTATTGGACTGTTTACTGTCTATAATGCGTTTTGAAAATGGCAAATTGACATATCGTTATACATAACTCCGTTTTTGCTTTGCATGTCGATAGTACGTTACTTAACTAAAGGTCCTGAGGTCATGGTTATTAAATTAAATGTTCTCACTCCTGCCCAGGGCCCTTGCTACTATTGCAGGCGAGCATGGGCTCTGGAAACAAGAGTGTCTTCAAGGGGCTAGGTCACGGTATTTTAGGTAATTCTATTTATTTTCGTTAATTAAGAGCTCTAAACTTTAAATTTGCAAAGCAAAAGTCTTTTATTGGAAAAACCACGGCCACATAACAACCAAGAGTGATTTTCGAGCATTGCAAATGACACTTTCATACAAACTGAAATAAACTTGAAAAAGGTCGGGCTGACGTTTGTCAAGTTAACCCGAACGTAATCCGTTTAAATCTTCTCGAATTCTACTCATCCATGCCCCCTGGTGGCCTTTCTCCGGTGTTTTTTTTTTTTGAGTTAATTCTATGAAGAGTTGGTCAGTGCCGAAATTGCCTAAAATTGCGTGACACGTCCCCTTTAAGATGACTGAGCTGGCCTGTTGAAACAGAACAAAGGAAACGAAAGGGAAACAAGAAACTGGAGACTAGGTCCACAGGGAACCCATACCGACTTCTCACTACTCAGTCTGAACGTCCTGTGGTATCGAAACAAAACTTTCTTTTATCAATAAAGGAATTTTTGTCGGAAGTTAAACATGTTTTATATTATTTACAACATTGTCTGCTGTATGTTTTGTATAGTAATCAAAACTGAAAGACTGAACAACAAAGCTATTAGCCACTGCATACAATTAAATTCAACATTTTAATTCAGTATCGCCTTTTTGTAATAAAACAGTCTGATTTTATACATTTTTCGTGAATCATGTATTTAGCTCACCGGTATAAAGCGGTTACCCTGTATCTGAATTCAGTAAAATACTGTAAATTGCCTGTGGGTCACTCCCAATTATGAACTATACGGGACGCAATCCGTGCACAATAGTTCTAGATGGAATGGGGGCCCCGGAAGGGGGGGGGGGGGTAGTTTTGAATGGATTGGCAATATCCCATTTAGGGGGAAGGGGTGCAGCATTTCTGCCACCTCGGGGTCAGCAAATATTTTTCCGACTGCTTTGAAAACCCCTCCTTTCACTGTTTAACAAATGAAAGCCTCCAAAAGGCTAGTTTACACGAGCAATTTTTACGTGACAATTTTTATTTTCTCGTGTTGACGAGGAAAATTGGCCAGTTGTTATGAGACAAATATATTAGCTGAGAAGCTGGCGTGTTACCTAGCTTTTAGCTGTTATTGT
Organism: Oculina patagonica; assembly: GCF_052425735.1. Taxonomy (NCBI): domain Eukaryota; kingdom Metazoa; phylum Cnidaria; class Anthozoa; order Scleractinia; family Oculinidae; genus Oculina; species Oculina patagonica. The sequence goes on along the minus strand of NC_135766.1, from coordinate 28,305,671 downwards.
CACACACGAAAAATTGTTCGTGTAGACGACTCGTCACATAAAATGTGGCAAATATTGCCTCTCCCACTGGGCGCGCATATCTTTGTGCCTATCTCTGCTGTCCGAGGTCATTACTGGCGCACTTAGACTGAAATTATGACAAATGTTGTGTCATCTATACGATCAAATATTTTATAAACATTGCCAGTGTAAACCCGGCTTAAATCTTGACTCTTCACACAACGTTACTTTGCATCTCGTGGAGAGAAGCGTTGCGTGACAAAAAGAAAGAGGCTATGAACATAACACGCGTATTGTAAGCTATAAGCTGCTTTCAGGTGTTATCTTGCTGAAAGCATCCACAACGGACAGTGCTGACTCAATACAGCCATCAAAGTTCGTGTGCGTGAATGCATCGCCACACGCGATAAGGAGAGGGGTGTCACACAACACTGCACATCCGGGGGAATCTTCTACACCGCGTGACACTTGGGAATATCGCCATCTTATACAGCGGCTATTCACTGGTTCTGGAAGGTCGGGAAGCTCCTGTTTCACGTGTGATAAGATGATGTCTTTGACGTCGTTTAAGTCCATCTCTAAATGTTTTATACCAAATGGCACGCTTGTATGCACAATGAGGGACGGGCCAACATCTTCAGGATCTGAAAGGGAACGGAAAAACAGTTTTATACTGTAACATTACCGGGCATCTTTTTTCGTACAGCTTTAGAAAATCCTGGTAAATCCCACCAGCTATACAGACTGGCCAAAAGGAGGTGCAAGTAGCCTCAAGTTGAAAGTGCGTTCACAGGGGCGTAGCCAGGATTTTTGTATAGGGGGGTTCCAAATGTGAATTGTAATTGTGAAGGTAAAACTGAGCGCCGGAGGCGCTCCTCCTCTAGGGGGGTCCGGGGGCATGCTCCCCCGGGAAATTTTGAAGTTTGCGGTCCCCAGAAATGGCATCTCCTTGATTCTAAGCATAAATTTTTAGCAATTTTAGCGTCAATTGAAGCTAGCATTTCTTAGAAGGGAAGCTCAAAATCCCGCGTACCAGGTAATTTTTCCGGCGTACCATTCACTCCCGGCGTACCGTCACTTACTAGTCAGCTAGTATATCAGCCAGAAGTAGGCGCCGTGGATGCTTCCGTGCAAAAATGTCGACTGTTGCACTAATATCAATTTGTCTGTTGTAATGTATGTTCATAATAGCAAGTCCTGACTCTCGCTCGCTGGTCATTGTAGCCCGCAGGTATGTCTTTAGTCTGCGCAATGTGCTGAACGATCGCTCACATTCTGCAGAAGTAATTGGCAACGTACACAAGATGCGCAGCAACTTGTGCACATTTGGATAAAAATCGCTGTCACATTCTGCCAAGGCCTGAACTGCACTGTTTGGTAGGTCTTGATCCGCACTACACGTACAACGCAGGCTTGTATACACGAAATTTTGTAATTGTAAACACAAGGTGATACTTTATAGATTTCATTTTATTTTCTCAAAAATTTCATTTTCCTAATCTGGCGGAATTAAAGGGGGGTTCTAATAATATTTTTTCTCTTGAATTAGCTATTGCGATATCCCGAAGGGGGGGTTCCGGAACCCCTGGAACCCTCCCCTGGCTACGCCACTGGTTCAGACCTACTTAGGGTGGCCAAACGAACTCGCAACTTTACTCGCAAGTGCACTGACGTTAAAAAAAGCCATTTACAAGGCTAAAAAGTTAAAAATTTAAAAAAGAAACCAAACGTTTTGACTTGTTGTCATCATCAGGGTTGTCTTCATCAACCCTGACAACAAGTCGAAAACATTTGGTTTCTTTTTTAAATTTTATAACTTTTTAGCCTTGTAAATAATATTTTTACCTTTTCAATTTTCCATTTTTTTTTAACGCTTGGCCATCCAACGTAAGTCAAAACAAGCCTTCGACGAGTCTTGTTGCTGAAATCGAAATCGCTTTTTTGACAACTTGCGTGCATTTGCGAGTAAACTTTCAAGTTTGTTTGGTCATATGTATTTTCTTGGACGCAAAAATTTCTTGCTATAGATTTTTATCTCCAAAATACAAGCTGCTAAAGATTGGCGAATAAAACGGTTGTTGTGTTGCATGTTGCAAGAAAAGCTGCCTCTCGATGCCTCGCGTAACATGACCTTTAGAGCTTAGGCGCGCCGATCAAGTTCCATGAAAAATATGAAACCGTCCTACCTTTTCCAAATCTCTTTCTTGAGTCAACGGATATATACCTCACACACGGATTGCCCACCACGTATTTGCACGCCCAAGGGACGTTTATTTTAGCTTCGTGATCAAAATACAGCGCTAAAGCATATCGTGATGAATACTGCACGGCTTCCAAGGAAGATCGTTTGCTTTCCAAGAAATCTTGAATGGAGCCCTTTAAGTTAAGAAGCTGTGGTGTTGGAATTGTGACGATGACTGTGTCAAATTCTGAGGCGTTTTCCTTAAGGTCTGACACTTGCCATGTTTTTCTCGTTTGGCTGCCACTGTCTAGCTTTTCAATTCTGTTTATGGTACTGCAGTGCGTCTCATAGAAAACGTTGGATTCTGAAAAGGATGAAGACGTTTTGATGTGGCTTCTTTTTACAGTGGGGAGGGAACAGGGAGGGAATGAGGGGGAAAAGACGGTGGGAACTTTACGAGAGGATAGTCTGTCAATAGACATTTCCTTTTTTCTGAGCTGTAGGGAGTGTACGCGTTAGTGAAGGGATGGGGCTCTCTTACGCTCACGCTTGTTCAAGATTCCTGCGGTTTATAGCTGCTCGCAGATTCTCAACGCACTTAGAGAGAATAAAGGTACCGAGAACACGAGAACAGACTAAATGAATGCATGGAAAAGGAAAGGTGGCAAGTGGGATTTTCAAGTGGCAGGAACCTGTATAAATAGCCAAAAATTTCAGAAGGTTGCCTAATAATTTGCAGGAGAAAAAGCACACATGGTAAGTGGGAGCTTTAAGTACAGTCAACTCTCTCTTAATGGACACCTCTATAAGACGGACACCTACATAAGACGGACACCTGGTGATGGTCCCTGCCGTTTGTCAGTTATTTTACTGTAAACAAACTCCCTATAAGACGGACACCTCTCTAAAACGGACAACGGACACTTAATCATCAACGGACACTTAAGAAGTGTTTTTTATCATGTTTTATTAGTGAAAATACTTCCAAACTTTATGTCGCTAAAGCAAAGTTAGTCAGTGCCCTAAGGATATGTTTATACCAAGCTTACTAACCAAAAAAAATGAAGCTTCTCTGTTTACGTGAAGCAGTGAATTATCGATTGCAATGAAAAAACGAGTCAATTTTCTGATATTATTGATGTCCCAGTTTGTAGGTTTTGTTAAAGAAAGCGACTTTAAACAGTTTCAAAACAGACGTGTATTCATTGTGCACAGGTTTAGCTTTATTAACTCAAAATTACTGGCGTCATGTTTCCTCTACTCTCTACAAGACTGACACCTCTCTAAGATGGTCAGTTGCGGCCGGTCCTGAAGGTGTCCGTCTCAGAGAGAGTTGACTGTACCTTCAACTCTCTACAGGAATTAAAAACTTAGACCCCCCCCCCCCTTGCCACTCTCCCCTCCCCCACCCCCAATTTTAAAATAAAACCCACTAAACCAGTCTGGGGAATGAAATGGCAATGTTCACAGCATCATCCATTAACAGAACTGTTAAGACTAAGGTGATATATCGCCTTGAAATTAAAGATGACATGAACATTTCTGAAAAATTCCCAGCTGTATGATCACTGTGATGTAACATTTCAGAGGTAAAATTGAATAAAAACAATTTTGCCATGTCTGTGAGAGATGATTGTAGTGATGTCTCATAATAATTATTTCTTGCTGTATCAGCTACAAAAAATTCAATCATTTCATTGTATATTTTGTCACCAAAAATCACTCTAATCTTTAATTAGTTTATTGGTGTTTTTATTTAGCTCCAGGCTGGCAGGGTTATTAAGGAAAACACACCCTGAAGAATGCAGAAAATGTTTGACTATTGTATTCATTCCTGATGGTGCCACATAATTTTTAACTCCCTCTTGTTTGTTCTCTCCTTCAATGATCCCATTAAATGGCACCAACACATTAGAAGCTAATAGTTCCTGGTAGAAGCTAAAGAAAAAGAAAAGATTATTCACTAAGCTATGTAAAACTAAAGGAGAGGCTAAGACAGAATATCCCAGGGGACAAAAAAATTACCTTTGAAAGAATTGTCAAGTTACATCATCAAACTTATGGGAGATAAGAGGGTCAACCTCCCAGCTAAAGGACACTAAGGAACAGCCTCCTAGGGAATTATCACTTCTGAGGGACTACTCCCCAGGGGAAATGTACTGAGAATCACCCCAGTATTCCCCAAGGAACCACCTTCCCGGGTTTTCTAAGTTAAATTTAAGATAGTGCTCACAGAGGGACTGCTTCCCGTCTGGGGACAAGTACATATCCTGAGAGATACAAATGAGGGGGCACCTCCCAAAGAAACACCTTCAGTTGATAGACCATCAAGGAATGCTGGTAACCGTCTAGGCCTTTCTCGATTATGCTAGCATTTTTTTCGGCATTTTTTGGGAGAACGAGCATTTTTTTTCGTTTTTTCTTGAAAAAGAATTATTTATTTTTCTGTCATTTTTCATGACTGTGATCCAGATTTCAGCACTCAGAACTCAGAAGGATAAATAATCCTAAAGTTTCACAGTTTTGATTACTTTATTTGATTTTTTTTACTGTCTGTTTCGACTGTTTGTGTGTTGTGTTACTTGTGTACTTGTGTTGTGTTACTTGCGTGTAATTTAAATAATTTTTTTTTATTTCTTATTTTTATAAACAAACAATTATTAAGTATCACCTGTTGTTGATATGAGCATATAATGTAAGAGTTCGTACGTTTTGTTTGAAATAAAACAAAGCATTCTTTGGAATTCAAGTGGCATTTTTTTAAAGAAATCAGGCATTATTTTAGCATTTTTTTGGTTTTATGCGAGAATTTCTAGTAGCATTAAATGCCAGTTTTACTAGCATAATCGAGAAAGGCCTATAACCGTCTGCTTCCATTCTCTCCAGACTCCGCGCGCTTACTTTTCACCTATCCCCATTTCCCAGGAGAAAACCTCCAAAAAGGGATTCTAAGAGAGCACCACCCAGGGGATACTAATAGACTCCACCCTCCTACGCAGACGCTCTTTGTGTTCGTCACGCGTTCCTCTCTCACGAAGATTACGTAACGAGCAAATACATCATATCACGCGCTCCTCCCTCACGAAGATTGCGTGACGAGCAGAAAGAGCGCAGGAGGCTAAAACGGTACCCAGGGGGACCCAGGGGTGGTACGCAATCCGAAGTAAATGGTAAACGAAGAGGGCGGAAGTAAATTAGTGTACCTCTCGTGCGATCGTGCATAAGCCGACGTGGCTGAAATATACTGGGCTCCGAGGTCGGCAGTACATCGTAAATCACTCGGGTTCCTGTTAGTCGTCATCCTGCCCCCAGCTCCCCGAGATTTCTCCCATACGGAAATGTTTAGGACATCCTTCGGAAACTTTCGGCGAAGTAAAGAAGCCGTCACCGATCCCGTGAGTCCTGCACCGACTATAAGTAAGCGGTGAGGGGAAGACATCGTGTCCGCCGCGTTCATGAATACAGGGTAGGAAAGATTGCCTTCGAACACCGTCGTATAACATGACACGAAAAGTCGCAAGGCGCTGTATGGCCAGCGGTTAGCCCCATGAAAGTATGAGCCGCAGTTTCAGGAAATAGGTGAACGAGAAAATGGACAGTGCCACAAAGTGTTTGTGAGGTTTCTCGCGGAAATCTTGGCTGATGGCCTTGATTTTGCACTCAGGTTTAACCCCTGTGGAATGTTAAACGCAAAAGGAAGTTCTAGATTTAGACCGACAGACTGAAGCGATCGCAAAATGCAGTTTGTTCGAAAGCTTGTCGGCGGTCGACCTGCTACGAACATTCACCAATCTACCGAAGAAGAAGCTCTTTCGTTGAGGCATTTACGAAAGCTTTTTATGGAATTCCTTCATTCACCTGTACCACTTACCGTCCGTGAACAGGAATCGAAGCTTTATATGATGTTGCCTTTGTTTTGCAAGGTGTTTGGACAAGCGAAACCTGCAAGTATGACAGAGAAATTTGGGGATGTTTGTCAATTTGCAGCGCATGTTTCTCGACTCATGGTGAATGAAATTCGTCGGAGAGCAGCAAATCAACGCAACGAAGTTGCTAGTAAATTGATCCTTGATTTTTTAATGCGCGATTCTGCGGAAGACACGGTTTCAGGCTGGAATCTCTTGAACACGTTGAATATTCTGTCTTCGGCAGATACCCCCGTCGTAGAATGCATGGTCGCTGCGAGCTTACCATCAAACATGGTCAAATGTCTGTATTTATTCTACGATTTACCTCCTGTCGAGAAAACTAATGAAAAGACTGCGGAAGAAGTTCAAGATGATCTTTTAACCATACAAAAGCTATACACTCAAGTTCTTGTGAAACTTTGTAATTACTACGCTACGTCACGCGAATTGGTACATACGGATGACCTGGCTTTGCTTTTCACTGCAATATCGTGTGATATCCCGAAACACAATGTACAATGGCGGAGTTGCGTCTCAGAAATATTGATGACTTTAACCCGCCACGGTTTGGACAGAGATGTGGTACATTACATTCACAGTAAGTGCAGATTGTCTAGTATTGTAAAAGAAGCTCATGGTTAATTGGATTATTGGACGTAAAAGACGCCGCTTTCAAAACTTGTTTCAATATGTGTATGTTTTGACGATTTTCAAGATGATTTTTTAATAATTAACCATGATTTGGTGGCCAAGTTGGTTTGTAGGTTAATCAGTGGCGAGTTGTTCATATTCAAATTTGCAGTGATTTTTTGAGATATTATTTGTTATCTTGCTCAAAATCACTTCTGATCAATTAATTCTGAACTATATGGCATGTATTTGGTCAACATATACCAATTTAGGCTTTAAAATATATTTTCATCATGAAAAAAAAATAGAAAATTGCATTATATCATTTAGATTAATTTTTCTTTTTTGGATAGATTTTCATGCCAATCTCTGTCAAAAAATATAAACAGGAATTAGTGCTGATCAAACAAGTCTAAAACTAAATTACTAGGTCTTTAAGTAGGTCCTATCTATAAATATCAAAATTATCACATGATTCAAAACAGGCTACTTAAGAATCATTATTTTGAAATATATTTTACTGGAAATGCATTTGATGATATCTTTTCTTCCAAAAATGAACATAATCAAGTTTTTATTGTTCTGCAGGGCCCGGTTGTTCAAAGCACGATTAAGCTAATCCAGGATTAGCGTGAAATTTGATTTCAATTTTATATAATTTTGTTGAGGTTTTCTGTTAATATTTTCTGTCCCACAGTTTTGACATGGACCAATCTCAAACTTAACAAAATATTAGCTTTGGGAAACCCTTTAAAACGAGAGAAATTAAAATCTTGATCATCTTTTAATCCTGGGTTAGTGTTAATCGTCTTTTGAACAACCCCGCCCTGGACATTTTGGGATTTTTTTTCATAACTAGTTATTTTCTTCTGGTTTGTTTTTTTTAACTTGTATATACGGTGTACGATGAGTATCATGCGTTAAAATCTTGAAAAGTTACATGAAATCTTGAAAAAATACATAAAATCTTGAAAAGTTACATGAAATCTTGAAAAAATACATAAAATCTTGAAAAGTGACATGAAATCTTGAAAAACACGAAAAAATCTTGAAAAAAAGTGAAAAATCTTGAAAAACACGAAAAAATCTTGAAAAACGCGAAAAAATCTTGAAAACGCGAAAAAATCTTGAAAAACGCGAAAAAATCTTGAAAACGCGAAAAAAATCTTGAAAAAACGAAAAATCTTGAAAAACGGTAAAAAATCTTGAAAAACGCAAAAAAATCTTGAAAAACGCGAAAAAAATCTTGAAAACGCGAAAAAGCTTGAAGATTAATAAAGGTCAAATAGATATGATCTCACGGAGACGACGTGCTTGCATGTTGAATACATGTCTGTTAGGCCAAAACTACTCCCTTTGAGCTGTTTCGGTAAAAGTATTGGTTGAGATTTGCGTTTTGGAACTCAACTAACTGCCTCCATTTTTTTATTCGTTTTGTCTCGTTACTTGCATCCAAAAATAAATTATTACATTTGATTACTGGTTTGAAGTCTCAGGATGCGGTAACGATGATCTCTTCTGGCAATTTTTTTATTCTTAAGCAAGACTCGAGTTTCGGTTCTTCAGTGGAACTCATCAGTTGCTCCTAAAGTCTCGTCCAATTATTTGAAATCATTCGATTTGCCGTTTTTGTACAAATCTCAACACCCAAGCTAAGGGGAGCTTGAAAAACTGAAATAACTCACAATGCTTTGAGACTGCATTACCCTTGAAAGGACTCGGATCTTAGATCTTCGCTTCCGTTGAAAAGACACAATCCTGCGAGCTGACCGCACGCTTATGATAAACAAAATCATTGTTCGAGATAGCCTGCAGAACAGGCGGTTTTTACATTTTTCATTCGCGCTTCGCGCTCGCCCTCGCGTGACCCGCTAAATAAAAACCTAGCACTTCGCGCCTCGAACCGCAAAATAAACCGCCTGTTCTGCAGGCTATGTCGAGGGTCTACTGATCCGATACTCGTTCCAGACAGTGAGACAAAATATTCTTTTAAAGGACTGATAAACGACTTTTAACTAAACATGCCAAGAACAAGAAAAAAATGGCATTAATATTTTTACTGAAACGCTCTAGAGATCTAGAGAACGTAAAATCCAGACTGAAGGTTAACTTTAAGCGGCCAACGGGAGTCGTGTTGGCCTAACAGACATGTATTCAACAAGCACGTCGTGTCACGTGAGATCAAGATCTCATTTGACCTTTTCATGATAATTTTCAAGCCTCCAGCGTTTATATCAAGATTTTCGCGTGATTTTCAAGATTGTTTGGCGTTTTTCAAGTTTTCTCGCGTTTTTCAAGATTTTTCGCGTTTTTCAAGATTTTTTTCGCGTTTTCAAGATTTTACGTGTTTTTCAAGATTTTTCGCGTTTTTCAAGATTTTTTCGCGTTTTCAAGATTTTTTCGCGTTTTTCAAGATTTTTTCGCGTTTTTCAAGATTCTTCACTTTGTTTTCAAGATTTTTTCGTGTTTTTCAAGATTTCATGTATTTTCAAGATTTTATGTATTTTTTCAAGATTTCATGTAACTTTTCAAGATTTTATGTATTTTTCAAATTTTTTTCGCGTTTTAAATTTTTCGTGTTTTTCAAGATTTTTCGCTTTTTCAGATTTTTTTCGCGTTTTCAAGATTTTTTCGCGTTTTTCAAATTTTTTCCGTTTTCATTCTTCATTTTTTTCAAGATTTTTTCGTGTTTTTCAGATTTCACTTTTCAAGATTTTATGTATTTTTTCAAGATTTCATGTAATTTTCAAGATTTTATGTATTTTTTCAAGATTTTAAGGCATGAACTCATTGTACACCGTATGTATATTTCAACATGCCTTGATTCCAGATTTTCTCAAAATAATTAATAATTTCCAAATGTTTGATCTACTGCTTCTGGGTTGAGAAGGAGGAGGGGAGGGAGGGAGGGGGGGGGGGGTACAGTACTTTTCATGGTGTACCACTCCAACCATGTTTCAAATCAATATTAATAATATTTTTGGGTAATTGATTTATTATTTATACTGTGATTATGTAGCACTTTGTTTTACTTCAGATGAATTGAAGCAAGCTATGTATATCGCAGAATGTCTTTTATGTATAGATAACATGGACTTTTTGACCATGTTTGGGCATCGTGACAGTTTGTCAAATAATAAAGGGGCATATCCCCCCCCCCTTCCCCCACCTCTCCACATTCTCTTCCCAGGAACTGACTCCCCTTAGTCAGGGTTATATCTAGGATTTATTGTTTGGGGGAGAAGTCCAATGTAACCAAAGGCCACAAGTTTCCTAGGGGGGACTGGGGGCATGCCCCCCCCCCCAAAAAAAAAAAATGTTTTGAAATGACTGTGCACTGAGATGCAATCTGGTGCATTTCAAGACATAATTTTGAGAAATGTTAGCTGTAGTGGTATTTTGGTATGTTCCTTGCCATTTAGTGTCCTTAGACAGGGAATACTGACCTTGTCACAGGTGGATGAATTTTTTGATATAGTAACCGGTACTTATACATACTGTAATGATAACAAAATTTTTTTTTTTTTTTTTTTTGGGGGGGGGGGGCAAGCTTCTACCCCTCAAATACCCTAGATAGAACCCTGCCAGTCTTCAAGGGAAATCTGTATTTGTTCTGGTCTTCAAAATATATAATTATCTCTTTTTTTCAGGTAAATCATGTTTTGCTCAATGTCTAATGAACATGAGGAAAATTCAGCAAGTGAATCCTCTGGAACTCGTAGAAATGATTGTGACCCTAGTTTGCTGTCTAAAGGACTCCTCTGCCGTTTCTCATTATTTATTGGCTGATTTTCGAAGCTGTCATGGTTATCTGTTTCTGACGGAATTACTCTTAATGCTGGGTGAAATGACTGGGAATGAAGCTCGCGAAGCTTGTAGGAATGTTGTTCTTCTTGTGTCGTCGCTTGTCATGATTGGTCATGTGACTTTGAGGCCTCTCGTCAGTATTGGTGCTCCATTTCAGGACCCTGAATTTGAAGTTCCAGAACCAATTGGTGGAGGTATGTTTAATGTATTGCCATACTTGGCTATGTATATGTACAGTTGAATCTTGATAACTCGACCCTTCAAGGGAAATAAAAAAAGGAAAAGATAATAAGGAAAATTAGTAAGAAAACAACCTGGAGTGGAATCGGAAAAGGTTTCAGTTAGTGGGAGGTTTGAGTTGATGAGGGTTCAAGTTATTGAGATTCAACTGTAGGTCAAGGTGCAGGGAATCTTTTCTACCTGTAGAATTCAGCGCTTCAAGTTAAGACCATTAGGCCAGCGCGCCTTTCACGAACTGTGTACTATCATTCATTTATTACTCATTCACAGGAAGTAGTGTCAGAAACATTGAGGGATTTCAAGTTCTACAAAGTGTATTTTGCAAGGTAAAAGAGATACTTTCAACTTACAGTAATAACTACTGCATCTTGTCTTAACATTTCCTTGATTTTATGAAATATTAATACTGATCATTTTGTGTTTTGCAGACAACAGACAAACTACTTTGCTTAAATATCCTGGATTGCATCAACAACATCTACTGCTCAGACAATGCAAACTATTTCATCTTGGAACCGCAGCACACGTTATCTCTGTTCATTGGAACAGTGCCGGAGAAACACACTGAAGTACAAGAGAGAATTTTCAGATTGCTGGAGCTGGTGATCTGTAACCTGAACTGGGTTCCTTGTCCTGAGCTCATTGCTGTTAGCATTCTCTTCAAGAACAAGCCGTAAGACATTTTTTTTGTTAATGTGTTGTTCAAGAAATTATCTGTATCCCACCCATGAAGGGGTTTTTGGTTAAACCCTACCACCCTTCTTGATATTCCAGTTTTGGTTCATAATTCCTATTAACGAAAATTTTGGCTTTTGGGGCCTCCCAGGGATGTAGCTAAGATTTCCAACAGGTGAAATTTTCTTGATCAATGTCGAAAAGTTTGGGTCACATTAAAAGAAAGATATTTCCAGACACAGTCCTTTAGCCAGAAAAATCAAGTCCTCAGGTGTTTTTTTTTTTTCACCCTCCGGCTTTTTCCTACATCCCTGCCTCCTTCCCCCCTCAGAATTTCTAGTAACCCTCCATGGGGTAGGTATGAATATTTTCTTCTGCTCTCATTCAATGACCATTTATTTATGAATTAGAAGACCTGTCACATGGCAAAGATCCATTGCCTATTGATACAGGCAATAGAATTCACTGATTGTTAATTATTGATTGATACAGATAATTTTTATTAATAATGAATAATAATTATTATTGACCATGTTTAAATCAGAGCAATTACAGTAATTTGGAATCTGGTGTTAATTTATTCCTTATTTCCTCTGTAGTTAGTTTCAATAAAGACCTAATTATATGTAGATCTATGTAGATGTAGATGTAGATGAAGAAGATACAGTATATCAAACCATTGAGAGAGAGTGTTTCATCAAATTTCCAAAAACCTCAAAGTTCGTCAAAAATACCTTGCTGGGCGTTGTGTTTTCAACTCACTTCTCATTGTTTAGAACACACACTTTCTCTATTAAAATTATCCATTAAAACAACTACATGTACTTACTTGACATATTGCTTTTATTTCCCACCAGGGTGTATGATTATCATCAAGTTGCTCTTGGCTTCCTTATTCGCATTTTGAGTTACGATCCAAAGTACAAAGATGTGTTCAGAGATGTAGGAGTGCTGGAGGTCCTGACAAACTGTCTCAAGCAGTATGCTGATGGCCTAAAAGAAAAATATGATGGTAAGTGTGCATGCGCAAAAGGTAAAGCCAGAAGTTCTTGTGCCGTAAAAACCTGCAACAGACAATGGAAGTTAAAATTCCATGTTTTCACAGTTTACCCACAAGAACTACCGAACTGCAAGAAGGCCGGAGAAGAGAGGGTGGAAGAAATTGTGAAGAATTAAATAGAGGAATTTAATTGAAGAATTTAAATAGAAATACCTTATTACATGAAATTTTCGCGACACGTTAATTTCCCGATTTTGAGGTGCACATATTTCGCGACACTTAAATTTCACGATTTTGAGAAAATTTTGTATTTTGAATCACTTTAATTTCGCATTTTTGAGTGAGACACAATTTACATTTTCTCAATAGAGCAGTTCTCAGAATGTCTACAAGTGAGTCAATTGACGACAACATCCATTTACATTGATTACTGACATATGCGAGTCACTTAATATTCGCGTCATGTTATGTTCAGGACACTTTTTCTTCGCGTCACTTTAATTTCGCGATTTTTTTAGAATCGAGAAATTCGCGAAATTAAAGTGTCGCGGAAATTTCATGTAATAAGGTAGTACAAAGAGACAGGAACCACTAACTTAAAGGAAAGGGTAGAAAGTATAGACTCGCCCCCTCGTGTGCCCTTATCCAAGGGTAATATTTTGCAAACTATGACACAACTTTTTGGATTAAAGACCTACTGCCAGAACACCTTAGGTAAAGTCTGTGTCCAAGCCATGAGGCTCATACAGCCAGAACTTATCCCGGTTTCCGTAGTATTAAGCGACTAGGAGTATTGCTACCCCCCTGAATGGGATGCTAGTCCATTGCAGGGTTACCCCCCAGCAGTAAATTCGCCGGTACCCATTTATACACCTGGGTGGAGAGAGGCACTGTGAGAGTAAAGTGTCTTACCCAAGAACACAACGCAGCGCCCCGGCCAGGCCTCGAACCCGGGCCATTCGGCTCAGAGTCGAGCGCGCTAACCATTAGGCCACCGTGCCTCCCGCCAGAACACCTTGCCCAAGGCAAATTTACAAAAGTCAGGTCGCAACCAGGCGTAACTGATGCAACTGGAGCATTGCTACAATCTCTGTTCAAATGGGATGCTAGTCTCAGAATCAGATTTGATAGAAAAACAAGGGTCTTCACAGTCTCAAAGGGGCTTTGTTTTACATTTGCCCTCTTATTAAGAAGGGAATTAACTTTCAATTCTTTCTCAACTAGAAACAGTGAAAACTGCCAGTTGCCAGCAGGATGGGAATACATTTGATGATCCGGAAGACCTTGTTCCTGATTACCCGTTTCTGTTGATGGGATGTCTCAGATTGCTGCTGGAAAACAACTCCACAAATGCCACTGAGTTCCGTGAATGTGGAGGAGCTCGCTGTATTCACAACATTGTGCCGTATTCCAGCTCAAGAACAGAGGCTTTGAAGATAATCAGAGAATTGATTCTCAGCGGTGGAAATGACGATCTGGGTAAGAGAGCGTTATTTCAGGCTAAAGCATTTTTAATGATAAAAAACAGCACACAGTGCATGCAGAAGCAATGACGTTTCACAAGGATTTTTTTAAAATAATTTTTAGGACAAATTTAACGTAAATTAAAAGACAATTCAGATTTCGCTGAGCTAGTACTACATCAGTCGGTTGCATTCAACAGTCTAAAAGATCCCATCTACTCGCCTGATGAGGTTAAGCGACGTTTCAACGCTAAAAAATGAATACTTAACATACCATTATTTTGATAATGATACAGAAAATTAAGAATTTTTTTTTCTGTTCTAGGTACACTCCTTGGCTTGATGCATTCAACTCCTCAGTCAGAGGTCAAGCTGAAAACAGACGTACTAGATGCCTTGCTGAAGGTGTTTGACCTTGACCCCAGAACACGAGCAGTGTTTCGCGAGGTTGGAGGGTTTGTGTATGTCATGTCAGTTTTGATCAACATGGAGGGAAGCTTAGCAAGTCCAGTATCTTTCACGTGGATTGATGGTGAGGAAGTACTTGTGTATCATTGAACTAAATCTTTGTTAATTATCAAGAGAAATTTACGTGACTGAAAAAAATGCTATCTAATCTTGATACCTTGCTTAAAGTGCTGCTATGATCAAATTTTTGATCTTCATATTTTTACATTGTCGTGAACAATTAGACTTTCTTACTCACCTTGCCAAATTTCAATCCATAACGAACATCAGAAGTCGTTGTATAATAACATTTATTCCAGAGAATTTACGGTCGCCATTAATCAACCTTGTTCCAAGGCTTGGTTGCGAATAGGGAGAAAATGATGTCAAAGGCTAAAGTACCTTACGGGTTGAAATTAGAATAACAACCAGCATAGAAAATTGCACGAAAAACAAGCCCAAAGTTTTTGTTGCTTTTCGCGTGATTTTCAATACATATTGTTATTTATTATAATTTCAACCTGTGAAGTATTTTAGCTTTTGACGTCATTTTCTCCCTATTCGCAACCAAGCCTTGGAACAAGGTTGTTTAATGGCGGCCATAAAATATCGGTAATAAACGTTTAAACAAAACAACTTCTGATGTTCGTAATGGATTGAAAATTTGCAAGGTGAGTAAGAAAGTCTTATTGTACACGAAAATTTAAAAATATGGAAATTGAAAATTTGATCGTAGTAGCACTTTAAATATTCTCTTAGTTTGTCAGGTAGTTGTTCTAGCCTGATTGTTTAATAATTTATTATAATTAATTTTCTTACAGTTGTCAGAGGAGAGGTTCTCATTCTTCTGCGGACAGTATTCCATGTTCTGACGGCTGCTATTCAAGATGATCCTGCTAATAAGAATTTTATGGATGAGGTATGGCTGTTTTAAAGTCTATTTTTGGCCAAATCACAGTCAGTCAGTCAGTGGCTCAATCAGTGCAACCCTCCAAGTTTACACCTTTTCCTTAGTGGCCATTTGGCCACCGCCATTGAAAAATTTTAGTCACCAAATTAAGCTGATGCTTTCAATCATTCCTCTCAATTTTAGTCCCCAGGCTGGCGACCTTGGTTCAAATTTAGTCGCCAGCTACAAAATGTTAGTCGCCATGGCGACCAAAATGGTCTTAACTTGGAGGGTTGCAGTGGCTCAGTCAGTCATTTCTTTTGATCAATTGTTCAGTCGATCAATCATTCAATCAATCAATCAATCAATCAATCAATAAGTTGATTAAACACTCAATCAGAAATTATTAATTGTCACATCATATTTAAGTCAATTTCTTCCAAAGCACAATACTTGAAAATTTTCATAGTATCAAAAAACACCAACTACAGTGTAGGTAATTACAAACAAGAGAGTAACAATAATGGTTAAACTCATCGCTAATGATGAGCTTGGGAGCTGGTGCCTTAAAGGTTAGTGGTGGGCCAGCTGCAAGCAGCATAAAAAGGAGGTATCCATGGCAACCCTGGCAGCGGGAACCACCCAAACAGCAGCCACTAACCGACACCGTCACACTGAGTAAACTCAGTAGAGATACTTACCTATGGTTATACCTACCTGACACAGAAACAAACCACCGAAACTGTCCGCTACCCCAAAAGGGGGGGTTGGGGAGGGAGCAAAAATATTTAACGAATGATCCGATATGATCAGCGCTTAGCAAAGCAAGCAAGGCAATAATGCGAAGGCAATGCTGATAGCTAACACAACAACGCGAGGCCCCTGAAAAACCCCCGAGGGCCACCCCGGAGGCCACGTGCAGCAAAGGGGGAGACCGCTGGCCATCTCCGCTCAAGTTTAACTTTGCCTAAATTATATTTAGCTACGTAAATATTTAGCCACATTTAAAGTTGTTAAAGATTGTCAAGACAGATTATGTGTACAAACAACATTAAATTTTTTTGTCAACAAACAGGAAATTGTGTAATGCACTTTCTGTGATGCGGGCCATGAGTACCTGCAGTTCCACCAAACATTTGTACATTTCAGGTTTAAGATATTTCTGCTGTGTCTTTGTTTCTTTGTGAGAGGCGCGGAGGCCTAATGGTTAGCGCGCTCGACTCCGAGTCGAACGGCCCGGGTTTAAGGCCTAGCCGGGGCGCTGCGTTGTGTTCTTGGGCAAGACACTTTACTCTCACAGTGCCTCTCTCCACCCAGGTGTATAAATGGGTGCCAGTGAATTTACTGCTGGGGGGTTACCCTGCGATGGACTAGCATCCCATCCAGGAGGGAGTAGCAATACTCCTAGTCGCTTAATGCTACGAAAACCGGGATAAGCTCCGGCTGTATGGGCCTCATGGCTCGGAGACAGACTTTACTTTAACTTAACTTGTTTCTTTACAGATTCGTTTCAGAGGGCTGTCAGACACAATCCGCTTACTTGGCTGCTTCTCCCTAAATGCCGTCAACGTCCCATCATGCTGTGCAGGTGAAGAACAAAAGAAATGGACAATGTGCGAGAGACAATTCTCTCAACACGTACCACTGTCTGCTCAGCCCAGTGGAGACTCTATCAGATCTTCAGTGACGTTCGAGGGCACTCTAGATCTTAATCCTCACTCAGTGCTGTTTGCTGCTAACGAGATGTTAAAAAACCTTTTTGACATGGCCACTGACTCGTTCTGTTTAAAAAGTGGAAGCATTATACCAGTGGAGTTAACTGGGAGAAATGGCCTTGGCATACCGTACATTTACCATCCGGGAGCTGTAACAGCAGCCGTTGATCTGCTGCCTGCTGTCTCTGAAATGAATGGCACTGTTATGTCAGAGGTACAAGTACATGAGCTTTTAATGCTAATAGTTATTATCTTTTTATTTTGTGATCATGTAGAACTTTAAGCCTTTTTTATTAGATAAACTAGAGTGAATTACCAGGATTTCTTTCGCTGAGAAAAATCATGTCTTTACATGTAAAAGATATAATTGTACAATCACTGTATTTTTCACATGTGAAGATATCAATTTCGTCACATTTGCTGACAAGTTTGCCTTGTTTGAATGCTGAATAAGCCAAAGTTTATCTATATAAGGTCGAAACATCTTTGGATTTCCCTCAGCAATCTTCGGAAATTTTTTGCAAATGTTCAAAAATATTTGTATGACCTTTGGACAACTACATTTTAAAAATCTTCGGAAATCTTTGGAAAATGGTCTAAAGTCTTGGAAAAACGTCAAAAACCTTGTTATTAGTACATGTCGGTTCATATAATAAGCAAAATAATACATGGTTGCTTGAAATTTCTCATCTCATGTTCAAATGGATATCGAGTTGAGCATTCGATGATAAATTTCATATCTCTCCACAACCATGCATTATTTATGGGTTAGAGACTGTTGTGAGTGTTTTGTTGACAAATACATGCACGTGCTGGCCGCACAATGAACAAGAAATTGTCAATGAAAATTTCGAGTTCATTGTGAGTCCAGCAAGTGCATGTATTTGTCAACAAAACACGAACGGACAGACTCTAACCCTTTTAATAATCTGAGTACACTGCAAGCGATCATAGACTTAATGAACTTCAAACAATAATACACACATGAGAGTTACCGGTTGTGGCACAACTTGCAAAAAAACCGCTCGGGCTCGCCTGGCTCGCTGGCTCGCCAGTCTCGCCTCGCTATTTTTTGCAAGTTGTGTCCACAACCGGTAACTCTCATGTGTGTGGGGGTCGCAATGCCAAAACTCTCATGTGTGTGGGGCCCGCAAGGCCAGCCCTTTTGTGTGAAAGGAGGAAAATGTGAGTGGCTTTTACATTCCTAACTTCCTGAAGCAGATTCGCCGGACCCGACAGTGTACCAATCGTTGTATGGCGCCATTGTATTAAATTACAACCAACCTTTAATTGCTGTGCCAGAAACAATTACTATTGAACAAATGCTCTTATTGAGTAAACGAAGATGGGAAGAGGGAGAACTGGAGAAATTAACTTGAGTGTAAAGAAAAACTTGAAAAGATCTCGTGGAAAAGCGTTTACAACCTACAAAAAAACTAAAGAAAATGAAAAACAAATAACAATCTTTTTAACAGACGAGCTGATTGAAAAATTAAAAAAACTAGACAGCAGTGTTGTCGCAAACGTTTTAACAAGCTAAACAAAACTTGCACGCTCCGGTGAGTGCATAAATTATTGAGTAACACAGGAAGTCATTGTTTACCCTGTGTCAATTACGTGGGAAACCCCCTTGACGTAATCTAATTGTTTTTTTTTCATCTTGAATATTTTTAGCCGGAAAACAACTCAAACTCTTTGTATGTGTTTTTTGAGAGCTATGATTTATTCAACAACAATATTTAATTTGACTAACATGTAAATATACCGTGAAATATTGAGCTAAGAACTTTCTAGCACATAAAAGAACAATATAAGATCACGGTAATTTTATTCACCAGGCGTCATTACTATTTTTAGTTAATAGGTTATTTCCCGATGTAATGACGTCTTTTGTGACCAATCACAGTTAAAATTATAACTATATATTATTCACATAAGCTTTTTTGTATTACACAAACAATTATGGCCGATGTATGGAGACGTTTATCAAACCTTTTTAATCGAAAAAAGAAGCAAAGACGCAGCTTACGGACATGAATCATTTGGAAACGACAAACTAGGATCTGATTATAATATTTTACATCAGCTATTCGTGCCTTCGCTTCGCGAAACCTTAGCAATTACGGACAACAATCAGATGCTTGGTCGTGAAGTTTGGTCGCAAGGTTAAGTATATCGGATGCTTGTAGACGTTTTTCAAACATTTTTCGATCAAAATTAAGAAGATTTAACTCAGTTTATCGACATGAATCATTTGTAGATGTCAAACGATAGCCTAATACAACTAAAGCGTTTGCCAAACTTGACCAAAATTTGCCAAGTTACAAGCCAAAACACGTCATCACTTTGGAATGCAATCGGTTACGCGTAACCCGAATTGACCAAAATCAGCCAAGTTCACAAACTTGACAAAAATCGGCCAAGTTAAAGCCTAAACACGTCATCACATTGGAATGCCAATGGGTTACGCGTAACCCGAATTGACAAAAACTTGTTAAGTTCACAAACTTGACAAAAAACTTGTAAAGTCATCAAAGGACAGACGCCGCGCGGCCATGAGATGTCTGCCGTTGTCAAGGAACAATGTACCTTGGATACCGTGGCCATAGATGTCCGCCGTTGTCAAGGAACAATTTACCTTGGATACCGTGGCCATGAATGTCCGCCGTTGTCAACGAACAATTTACCTTGGATACCGCGGCCATAGATGTCCGCCGTTGTCAACGAACATTTAACTTAGCAACTGAATAAAATTATTTTACTTAACACACTTGTAATGTTTATTGATTGCTTATTATATCATTAAAAAGCTGTTGATTTGCATAAGTCTGACGCTGTGGGACATTCACCCACACACACAAAAAAAATTTGCATCCATTGTTCAGACAAGCCCTTGACTGTGGGATTAAATCAAGTGTTTATTTTTTTTCTGATTTCGACTCGGCTGAAAGCCACTTTAAGCACGCTTTAACCTTTTATTTTGCCTCGTTCAGGCAAACAACAACCTCTCTTGTGATGTCTCGAACATTTTTTTGCAACTCGAACGACAATGCTTCCATCACAAAGTAAACGACAAGATGAGCGCAGACAATCATTCTTTTATAAAATGAAAAAATGTTTTATTGGACTGAAATTTTATTTCGAAATGTCGGTGGCACTTTCGAGAAGTTTTTTTTCCAATCTTTTGCGTTCTTCTCTCTTGATTTCTTCCCGAATTTTTCCGATGTCTGGCTGGAGTGAATTTGTTTGTTTTTTTGCAAAGTTTGAGCGTAAAGTATCTTTAAGTTGGCGATATTTTTGCATTTCTCGTGTGATCAGTTGAAACTCTTTGTCAGAAACAAGATTATCATTCAGAGCTTGTGAGACAGAGCTGTTTATCGAGTCATGTTTTGCAACAGCCAGAGCGAGGATTCTTGAGTGCTTATTAACTTTACGTTCAAGCTTTTTGTTGATAACTGACAGGCCAGTGGAAGCTGCGCCAGATATACCTGCTACTGCTGCAACAGGAACGCCGATAACAATTCCAACACCAGTAAGTGAAGTGGCAACAGCTCCAGAAGACAGAGCTGCCGTCACGGCGCCAAGACAGACCACGGAATAGTGAATAACTTTCCGGACTTTTTTATATTTTTTTAACACAAGCCTGTAATGCTCAGCTTCAGCGGATATTTCTTTTTCAATTTTACTTATTTCAGTCAGCCGAAAATTCTCGGCATTTGTTGGGAGGCTTGGATAAAGTTGTGTTTCTTCGCGATCACCATAAGCAGGGGCACTCGGGAGAACATTAGCAGATGACATGGTCTCGTATACATAAAAGTTATTTTTGTATTTAATTTAATTCAATTCCAACTCATATGTAAGATTTGTGCCGTTAAAATCGAATGGCTTTCCATTCTCATCTCTAATCGAAAGAGTCAGAGATGATACATTTTCTTCAGCAGAAACGTCGCGCAAGACGTTAAAATGTGTATTTTGGTAATAAACTTTTTCATACGGTTTTCCACGTATGTCAAAAAACGCTAAAAGGCTTGATGGCTTACCATTTAGCAAGCTTTGTTGCTTGTCGATAAGGTCACAGTTGATGAAGTAATTTTTAGGATTTGAAACATTATTTACCTCAATTGTTTCAAAAAATTCCTTTTCAATACTTGCGTAATTCTCAAACCCAGGCAAATTAAAGAACTTAATAAGACTTTCATTCAGTCCAAAAGCTTTTAAATTGGGCTCTTTTGCTTTTATTATCAATGAACGACCTGCAATGCCTTTTGTTACAGAAAACATGTTTTTCTCTGGAAATCCTTTTTCAAAAATACTCCCAATGTCATCGAGTGAGAAGTTTCCTTGCCGTATATAACGCGCCTTCTCTTCCTTGTTCACTTGTTTATAAAAAACTATTCCATCCTTTTCCAAACTATTCCAGCTGTTGTAAAGAGAACAACTTAAAAGCCGGATATAGCTTGGTTTTGGAATAGGCTGGTCAAAATAAACAGTGTTCGGATTTTCTTTTGTGGTAACAGTCAGCACAACCATTTTTATATTAAATAAAAATAAAAAATGTTTAATATAAAAGAGGACCATGGATGCAAAAACAAGAGGTTTTATGAAGTGGATGAAAACCCCAGAAGCAACTACAATTTCTAAAGCGGCAAAAGACAATGCATGGAAACCTTTTCTTGCAAAATATCCAAACGCTGACCGAACAAAATTTGTTGCACAGGTTGAGTTCGCGTACAACCACACAGCAACGGCAGACATTTATTACAAGGCAGGGCAAGGCCATTTGATAAATGTTTTTGGCTCTGACAGCAAATATTGGAGCCCAGAGATGAAAAAAGCACTGGGGGTGAATCAAATTTCAGGCGGTTTTCCACAACAGCTGTCACCAAGCGGCGCAAAAGGCTCATCTTTGCCAATTCCCGCGGTTGGATTTCACGAAGCCGCACCGAGTTTGAAAAAAATATTTAACAGCCAAATAAACATCTACGTCACACCAGACCAATATTTCACAACGAAATTAAGAGAGATTTTTCAAAAAACAAAACTGAAGCATACATCAGGAAAAGAGTCAAAAAGGTGGCTTGCTAGCCAAAATATGGGCTACTGGCCTCAGCAACTTAACTTTGCTGTTTGGTGTGCGACAACAGGCAGTGGGGTAAGCCGAGAAATTTTCGATGAAGAACACTCATCTCTTAGCTTGCCACCGATTGTGCGAAATTTTTACCTTTTTCACGTTTATTTCACGATAAGGCGAATATTGTTTCAGATGGGGGGGATTCAGAGCGTAAGCGCCTTGCCTGGCGACCCAACGTTTAGCCAGTTTGACAACAAGTACGACGTGGCTTCTTACAAAAGAATATGCGCTGAGTTCGGTGTCGACCCGTCAAGCGATTTCCGTTTCACAACAGGCGCAAACCACGGACTTGGTAACGTTTATATCTGGATATCAGGGCATGGTATACAAAAAACTG
This sequence comes from Oculina patagonica, assembly GCF_052425735.1. NCBI lineage: Eukaryota > Metazoa > Cnidaria > Anthozoa > Scleractinia > Oculinidae > Oculina > Oculina patagonica. The sequence goes on along the minus strand of NC_135766.1, from coordinate 28,283,247 downwards.
GAGCAAAATACCCCGATTACGATAAATTTTCGGATGAAGGTGGAACTGCAAGCAAAGGTAACTTGATTCAATACATCGAGCCAGACGACGCTGCATATGCACAGGCAGACTGGTTTTGTCCTAACGGCACTGAAGGGCTTACTCAGGCAGGTTTGTCGAGAGTAAACCAGTCGATAGAGGCTTTTGTCTACTGTATTCTCGGTTCGCAGGTGAACGTTCGAAGTAGCATACTTGGAACAGGCGGCCGTGCAAAGGAAGCGCAAAGTGAGTTCCTCGTGTTGGTTGAAGACGCTATAAGGCAACCTGATCTGGCAAAGTCGGTCCAAAGATACCAACTAGCCATCGACGAAGCTAAGGTTCGGCTTAACCTTGCAGTCTGCCCAGGTGCCTGGCTGATGCCCGCTCGTATGGTGATAAACACAGAAAGCGTTGTTGGTTACAATAACCAGCTTAAGCAGGCTGTTGTTGGGATGAAATTAGAAGTGAATGATGAGGTTAATAAAGCTACAAAAAAAGCAGCTCTTAAACTGATGGCGGGAGGAAAATCAAAAATCAACCCACCAAACAGCCACCCTTCAAATCCTATACACAAGAGCGCCACAGCAAAAAAAAATCAGGCACCTGCAGCAAGCGCTGCTGAAACACAAGCTAGCAACGCGCAAAGCGCTAAACCTACGAAGGCCGTAGCCAATGATTCACACGAAATAAACAAAGCAACTGTCGCTGTTGGCGCGGTTGGAGCAGCAGCTTTGCTCTACACCCTTATGCGCTAACGTCTCTTTTTGATGTATTTTTCAACAAGAAAAGCAACCACAGCAAGGATAAGCAGCCAGGTGTGCTCTGCAAGAAATCCAATTACTTGACCAGCGGTTTTGAAAAGAAATTTCGCAATCGAGCCAATGAGACCAGGCAGAGCTGATGCTACCTTTGAGCCAATATCACTTAGGCCTTTCCCCAACGCTTTGCCGGTGGCCTTCAACGCGTTTGTAATGGCTCCAATAACAGAACCAATCGTGACACCAGCAGCCAGAAGTATTGCTGTTAATGTCACGCCATGTTTTTTGAAGATCTCTTTGATCCTCTCACGAAGTGGAAGCGCTCTTTCTCTTTCGGCAATCTGCGTTTGCAAGCGTCCAAGTTTCTCGGTTCTTTCCGCAACTCTTTCTTCCGCGGCTTGTTTGTCAGTGGGGGAGGCATTCTCATCCTCTATAACAGCTTGATCTTTCTCGTTTTGTTGCTTCAGCTCGGCTTCTTCCTCTTTTAGATCATCCAACGCTCTTGTGCCGTTGAGCCTTTCTTGCAAAGTGTTTCTTTCGCTCTCTTTGGCAGCGATGCCTGCCCTTAGTTGGTCGACTCGTGTTTTTTCTTTTGCCATTTGCTTAGCTTGTTTTTCAAGAGCAGCAACTTCTTTTTTTTTGTTTTCAAAATCCTTTTCAAGATTTTTTTTCAGTTGCTTAAGTCTGCGTAATTCTGATTCATTTTCAACATTTGACCCAAGTTGATCCATCTTGGCATTTATTCGCTCGATTCTTATTCTGAAATCTTCTACTTCTTGGGTGGCTTTTTCTTTCTGCATGTCAATTGTTTCTGCCTGTTGTATTTGACTTTCAGCTTCTCTTAATATTTGTCTCCTTTCTCTTATTTCTTCATTGTCTTGAGCAATCAGAGATTCCGCTTCTGGCCCAAGGGGGGCTTTAAACTTGTTTGTGAATTTTTTGAGAAGGCCAGTTCCGTCTTTTTTGAAAATTTCGGTCTCGCCACCTTTTGATCCAAAGGATACAATTGTAGTTTCATTGCCACTCTTTTTGCTAAAACCTATTGGGCCTAATTTTGCGAAGTTCACTTTGGGGAATTTTCTTTTGATAAAATCTTTAGCTCTGTCAATCATTGCCGGTTTGTCATCTTGATGAATAAAGCTTCCCAAAAAAGGTGTTTCTTCGTAGGATGTGTCTGGCAGCCCGCTCTGTTCGTGCTGCATCGTTTGCATTTCATGTTGTTCACCCCCATGGTAGGGTGTGGATGCCTCCCCGGGCTGAAATGGTCGGGTTGTGTCGACCTCTTGTTCCTCTTCATCATCGTTATCACTGTTGTGGTCAAGATCTTGGTCAAAATCAGGGTCCTCGAATCCAAAATCACCACCACCTGTTGCCATCGCTTAATTTATATATATATATTTTCAAATTAAACTTTTCAATTTAACAATAAAACCAATCGAGAGATGGCTGCTGTTCAAGAAAACCTTCGACCGGGACGCACAGAGAAAATACTCGGCGCACTGAAAGCCGAGCGCGCGGTAAAACGAATCACTTTTGACCGCACAGAAGCCAATCCAGAGGAAACGTTGTATGTTTCAGTGCCCAAGCTGAACGAAAACGAGGTCATTGTGCCTGGCTCGCTGGCGCTGCGCTTCAACATCGACTTGAGCGGAGGCCATGCCAACAACTTTCTGGTTGACAACGTCAGCCGAGCTCTGGTCGACAAGTTTGTTGTAAAGTACGAAGGCACCGTCGTGCAGGACACGGTTGGCTATGACATCTACAAAATATTTGAGGACTTTTTCCTTTCGCAGGAGGAGCGCGACGACAGGGTGCCAGAGGGCATTCAGAGCGAGGACCTCAACAAAATTCGCTCAAATGCTGGCGATAAGAAAACTTCAGGTGTGGACGCAGAAAAAAAGCTGAATGAGATATATGGAAATAAATACCGCATCCGACTGGATCACCAGATTTTAACTGACCATGGGGCATTTTATCCTCAGGCACTATACAACGATCTTGTGTTCGAACTGAAGCTCGCGGCAGCCGAACATGTGGTCAGAGGCTCAGATACAACAAAACTAAAATACAAGTTGACAAACATCCAGCTGGAGTACGAGATGATAAGAAGCGAGGAAATTGCAGATGAAGCGTTCAGCGCTTATTCGGGCGGCAAAGAGTTCGCTTACGACCACATCCAGCGTGATAAAGTGACGACTTTTGCAAAAGGCTCCGACACACGTCTGAATCTAAGGGTCAACCCGCAGAGGAGGTCCATGAAAGGTATCTTGCTCCTATTTATTGAGCAATATAACAAAGGTGCAAGGAGCTCGGAAAAGTACATTAACCCGGACCTTACAAAAGTAAGCATCACTGTCAACGGCTCGCCAAACATGCTGTACAACAACGGCATCGAAGGAATGGACATTTGGGGAGAAGTTAAAAGATTCTACATGAAAGAAAAAAATAAAACGCAGCACATGACTCTGCAAAAGTTTTACACAGAAGACAAGTTTGGCCTTCTTATTGATCTGCGTTCCATGGCTGACCACTCGATGCACGGAAGCGGCACGCGCCTTGTGAACACAAAGGACGGTGTCCAGCTTGAGCTAGAGAGGAAAGCAAGCGGCACAGGTAATTTGAACTGCCACATTTACGTAATCAGCGACGCCCAAATGAATATACTTGGCAGGCAGTTAGAATCTGTGCTTTTATAATTTTTTCTTTGAAAAAGTGTACCTTAGGTACATATACGAACGAAGATGGATCCTGCCAATATACCCTTCAACGCCCTCATTGTGGGACCAACGAACTCAGGAAAAACAAGATACGTGGTCAATCAGCTTTGTGGCCCTTTCCGAGGCAAGTTTGACTACATCGTGCTCATCTGCCCGACTTTCGAGCACAACAAGACTTATTATCGCTTTGCTGAGGAAGATATTCGATTTTTTGTTTTCATTTGCGAGCAGCACGAGGTGGAATCTTGGTTAAGGCTTTCAAGATTTCTTTTTGAGGGTACGAACACGCTTATCATCCTCGACGACTGTGCTGCTTCGAAAGATGTAAAAGGAAGAACAGGGGAGTTGGTGAATCTTGCTTTCTCTGCTCGCCACGCAGGCTTGAGCATATGGGTGTTAACTCAAAAATTGACAAGCATAACATCCTCATTCCGCGAAAATGTTGCGGCAATCGTTTTCTTTTACACCCCCTCTGCCAAGACCACGAAGGCAATCTTTGAGGATTACGCTGGCGAACTTGCCAATGAGGATTACAAAGAAATCATTTTAAAGCTAAAAAAAAATAAGTTTTCGCATCTTGTCATTTCTCATCGCCACCCTTACGGCACAAAATTGTTTTATTGAACATATTTTTTAGAGTAATAAATGGCTGACCCGTTCGCAACTTCTCCTCCCGAGAGCGTCAAGGGCGCTGCATGTGAACAAGAATTAGCTTCCGTAATGGAACTGCTAGGAGCTGAACCAGAAAGTACAGAAAGCGCTATGGCACTCATTCAAGGCCCTGACATTCCTGCTTTGCGTGAACAGCTTGCAATCCTTGTTTCAACAGGAAAAGCCAAAGAAGCAATCGGTGTGCAACTGACACACGAGCAGGTGAAGCGCTTGACAGATAAAGAAGTTGAAAAGTACTTAAAGAGATATGAGGCATACGTTGGATCCAAAACAACCGACAGCTTGATCGACAGCTTTATTTTTCTTGTAACTAAAGTCGTTGGTATGGCCGTAAATATCAAGGACGTCAATGATTATCAGAAGGAACTCAAAAACGACTACATTATCAGTAAAGAGCTGTCCACTTTGGCAGGCGGTCTGGCTTTGAAATGCGGCCGATTTCTTGCCGTTGCAAATGCTGCGCTCATCACAACAAAGCACATTGATTTAAACGAATTGACAAAGTTGCAAACCAAAGGGACTCTTGAGTCCCAGCGCCATGGCGCTGAAACACTAACTACTGAAGATTTTTCTGAGCAATGCTAAGAAAATGCTAAGTAATTACTGAACAATGCTTAAAAATTGCTGACCAAAAAAGTTTGCTGAGCATTTTTCATTTAAATATTATTTTTGTCTCATTATATAATGGCTGAGCTCGAACAACGTGAATCACAAACTCCGATCGCTCAAGAAGAACAGAAACAAGTTACTTCAACAACTCCAGCAACAAAGCCTGCCAAAAATCCAAAGCGAGTGGCTGCTGGCAAGCTTGCAGCTGAAAAAACAAAACAGGCTCGTGAAGCACAGAAAAAAGCTGCTGTCGAGGCTGCTGCAATAATTGCAAAAGAAAAGGAAAAGAAATCTGCTGCTGCAAAGCGAAATGTAACACCACCGGCCGTAACGGAACCAGCTCCGCCCGAGGCTCAGCCGCAATCAAGCGGTCTCACCACAAATCAATGGATATCTTTGCTTGGTATCGGCGGTGCAATCGTTACAACTTATGTCAAACGCGAAGACATCAAAGCCTTTGTCAACGAAAAAAGAAGTCCAACATTTAAAGCTCCGCCAACTCTTATAACTGATGACACACCAGTTACAGCAGAAAGTATTGGAAGGGTTGCAACGCGTTCTTCAGACACGCCTTCGACAATCCAAAATGCCATTAGACCTCGCAAACAAAGAGGAATCCGTCCGATGGATTAAAAAATTTCTTTTGAACATTTATTTTTCATTTATTATACCGACAATGTCCCTTGGTTTTATTCTTGACAACCTTGTTAAAGGTGCAGCTATGGCTGGTATTGCATTACTTTGGTTTGAATTTTCCAAAACTTGCGTTAAAACCGCTATTCGGGTGCAAAAGGATGAGGATACAATTTTTAAAAGAGGTATAAAAAAAACAAAAGAAGTTGAATCTGGTGAAGAAGTTGCAAACTTTGCTTCGCAAAACGGTGAAGAATAAACAAAAAAATTTTTCAATTGAATATTTTTTATTATTTTATACTGAACCGCCATGTCCGACAACAAGCTCGTGAAAACGCTCATGGATGCCGCCACCATTACAGGTCTCGCCGCCGGAATCGGCTGGGCTGCCAAAAAAGTTGTAAAAGAAAACTTCACATCCGACCCAAGCAGCAGTTTTATGAACTATGTAAAGTTCACAGCCGTCATGGCTGGCAGCGTTGCACTTAAACAGTATCTCGAGGACCAGAAAATTCTCCCAACCAATTAAAAAAAAATTAGAATAGTATAATAACAAAATGGCAAGCGTCGCGATTATGGCTGGCGGAGCTATCTTGAACGCTGCTGCTTTCATTGGCGGCAACTATCTTGCTCGAGCTTTGGGTGGCGGAGATGACGCCGCTTTGAAAGAAAAAGAAAGACACGACAAAGCTCTCGAGGCTTACCAGGCAGCTTACGCGAAGTACTCTCGCGACCGCACGAAGCTTCTCGACTGGATCGAAACCAACAATGAGATCAAACAGCAAGCGAAACAAAACTTTACGAACACAGACTACGCTTTCAAACTCTACAACCAGGCACATCCTGACAAACAAATGATTCCTCCGAAAGAACCCAAGTTCTCTGATTTCTATCAGCCAAGTGAGCAGCAGAAACAAGGTGAACTTATGTTCGTTGGCGCTGGCGCGCTTGCACTTGGGTACGCTGCCTTTCGGTTTCTTTAAACTTTTCTTTTTTTCTTATATACACATGGATGCAAAGATTTTTGCGGAGCAAAACTTTTCGAAGAAAATCTCGAAAGTCTACTATAGCCCCCAGGGCTACTGGAAGGGAATTGCAGCGATAAAAAAATTAGCCGAGGCGGCCAAGGTTTCCGAAGATGCTGCTAAAAAGTGGCTAGTTAAGCAGGCCCTTTGGCAGATCTACCTTCCGGCACCACGATACGTTCCTCGCCCAAAATTTGATGTTTCTTCTCCTAACGCGGTCCACCAGGCGGACCTTCTTTTTCTGCCACACGACAAACTGCCGCGAGGGCGAAAAGTTTACAAATACGCTCTGACTGTTGTTGACGTTGCCAGCCGTTTCAAAGAGGCCGAGCCTTTGACCTCCAAAGATTCAACTGAGGTTGCAAAAGGTTTTCAGACAATTTACAGGCGAAGTGCACTAAAATGGCCACAGATGCTTCAAGTTGACCCTGGTCGCGAATTCATGGGAGCTGTTACTAAAGAAATGGAAAATCACAAAACCTATATTAGACGCGGGCGTGTTAACATTCACAGAGATCAAGCTATTGTTGAACGTTTTAATCAAACACTGGCAGGGCGCCTGTTTGGTTATCAGTACGGTGTCGAGATGAACCTGCCATCTGGCCAGCGGTCGACAGCGTGGGTAAAAAGGCTTCCCGAAGTTGTTACCGCTCTGAACAACGAAGTTACCAGTCTTACTGGAAAAAAACCTGCTACTGCAATCAAAGAAAAGGCTGTTTCGTCCAAACCGTCCTCAAAATATACAAGGCCTGTTGGCAAGAAAGAAAAAAAAATACCCTCTCTCGTTAATGTGCGCTATCTCTACCAACCTGGCGAGCTGGAAGGCGGCGTAAAAAGGGCTACAGATCCGATTTGGTCATTAAAAGTCTACAGCATTGAAAGGTCTGTTACTAAACCTAATCAGCCAGTTCTTTATTACTTGCACGATGGTCCAAAGCGCGGCTTCGTGCGTGAAGAATTGCTTGTTATTCCTCCAAATACACAGTTACCACCAAGCACTTAGTGCTTGAGCCCCTTGGGCTCAGAAAAGCTCTAAACGTTATGTTTATGTAGGCTTTGTTTCGCAAAACTTATACCCGTAAGCATTTGTATGTATCCCATCATCCGCTATCCATCGCTTTGAGTCAAAGGAGGACAGCGATTTTTTGTTCACCACTATCGAACACAACTCATGCTTAAAGCTTCTTAGCATGTGCATTTCGTGAAAGCTTTCCTTGGTTTGGAAAAGTGTTTCTTTGAAATTTTCGTGATTTATCTTTTTCTTTGTCACACACTCTTTTACCCCCTTTGCCTTTTTTATATTTATTTCGTCCACTTTTAGCATTTTGCAACATTTTAGCACACTTGCTTTCGGATGTTTCTTTATTATTTTTTTGACCAATTCTTCATCGTTTGCCATTATTGCCTGCATTCTTTTCCCGGCCCCTGCGCACGCGCACTCTTTTATTTCCACCTCAGGGAAGCCTTTCTTTATTTTTTCAATTTCATTTTTGCTTTCACCTTCTGTCATTATTGAATACATTTTTGGCCTCAAACAAACGCACTCTGAAATTTGTTTTCCTGCGCATTCGTCTTTCATTTTTCCCAAAACTTTTTTGTTTTTTGTTGAAAACAGCGAATGATCTTTCGGGTAGTCGCTTGTGTCGTACTTGTCAATGTTTTCTGCCATGTCCGCGTAAACGTCTTCTGTTTCTATCTCAAGCAAAAGGCTGTCTGTGTCTGTATACAAAAGCTCGCAACGCTCCCCGTACTCTTTTTTCAGGTGGTTGTAATAAAAATCGTACATACATAACTTGCTTACGTCAAGGATGGTCATGCCTGTGTAGACCGGTTTATTAAGAAAAAGCTTACTTTTTCGCATGTCTATTCCAACCAGATCGTTTGAAAACATTACATGTCTTGAATACAATGGGCTTGCAACTAATTTTCTTATTTTCTTTGTTTCGTCGCTGCGCACTATTCTTATGTCTACACGGTTTCTCAGGTTTTCCATTGTTTTTCCAAAAACTGAGTTATTCATCAGCTTGTAAAAGTTCTTTTCAAAGTCGCTTTTCGCTTCTTTTCGGAATTCTGTGTTCATCCGGATGTACGGCTCCATCCACGCCTCTTGTTCAAACTCTAAGACCCTGTGCACTTTTTTGAGTTTCATTCCCTGTTTTAGATAAAACTGCAAGTTTCGGTAATGCACGACGTAATTGGTTTTGTCTTCAAGAGTTAAAACAAGCTTTTCGGTGTCTGGCGGGTGCAAATCAAGATTTTTTATTGTTTTGTTTTGGTAAGGCGAAAACATTTCTTTGTTTATTTTCTTTTTCTCTGGTGCTAATGGATAGCTGTTGTGGGCGTCATGCAGCTCTTTCGGGTATTCCAAGTCCACCTCTAAAATCCATCCAGCTTTTGCATACTCTTTTTTTGTCGTTATTTCTTTTTCTGTTGGCATAACCTTTTTCCATCTAAATCCACTTTTTGGAAGCGGCTTGCTCATTGCCCACCCGTAAAGGTTATTCGCATCGAGGTACGTTATGTATTTTTTTGGCTGGCTCGGGTCAAATCCCTCAACATAAGGGTTGTTCGCCTTTGCATACCTCTTGCTTACCATCGAAATCCCGCCTCTTATTCCCCTTTCGACAAAAAGATGCATTTCATAGTCTGTAAGTAACTCAAGCTCCACGCCTGTCTTTTTCAAGAGTGCGTCCCAAGCAAGGCCTGGCGTCGTGTAATAATTCGCGGGGTCCAACCCGTACTTCTCAAGACAGAGTTTTCGGAAGCTTTCAAAGACGTCGGCTAACAGGGTCACGTCAGTCTTAACGTACAAATCGTGGTAGTCGCCCAGGGTCTGGCAGCCAAAGGTTTCCCACACGTTTTGCGCGTGTTCGTACTCTTTATCCGTTATGTTCTCATCATTAAGTTTGCTGTAAAACTTTTCTTTTTCAGGCAAACTTGTTTCGCTAAATCTTTCCCATGAGTCCATGTATTCGTAAGGATAGATTCCCTTTTTGCAAAGAAGTTCAAAACTTTCATCAGACGACTGTGTTGAATTAGATTTTGTTATATTTAATTCCTCCTTCGGCATCGCTTTTACAAGTGAATCAAGACTTCCTTTAAGAAAGTTTAAGCTGTCTATAAAACGCAGTTTGCCAAGTGAAAATGTGATGTATTTTTCCATGTTGTTTGCAACACATTTTACTTCTTTCTGTGCCTCTTTTGAAATCTTTGAAATTGACTGCATTAAATGGTGCGCATCATAACCCCTCAGGTTGTGAAATGCAACTGGTATTTGGACCTTTTTCGGATCTAATCGCATCATAAAGTTACAAATGTTGTGTGCGGCTCCTCGAAACTTGCCTGTTATGTGGCAATGGTCTTTTACCACATCCTTGTAGTTCGGCTGGATAAGCGGCTTGTGGCACGCTAAGCAGTTTTTTTGGTTTTTCGCTGCTAATTTGTGTGTTTCTTTTTCAAGCTTTTTTAGCTTATAGTGGGTTTCGGTATCCAGGTTTTTTACCTCTTTTTCCTTTCTGTAATAACATTTTTTGTGCATCTGCCCAAAGTAATTAAGCTCCTTTTTGTTTCCAATCCAAACTGGCAAAGAGTCCAAAAAGTTTTGTTTCATTAGCGTTTCTTCGCAAATGTGGCAATTGGTTGCATTTTTGAAGTTTACCCAGTCTTTTGCCGTCATCACAAGAGGTTTTGGCTTTGACAATTCATATCTTATTTTTCTTTCTTCACTTAAAAGACAGTTCAAAAATACTTCAACGGCGTTTTGTCCTCTGTACACAAATGTTTTTTCGTGTTCACCATCACTCCTTACAACTGTGTAAGCAAATCCGCATGCCTCGTGCTGTTCTGTTTTGTCTGTGTAACTCGGCTTCATGTCTTTCACTTCTTCACCAAGGTCTTTTCTTTTCTGGCGCTCCTCGGCCGTTTCGCGTTTACACCCTTCTATTGGCCTTAGCAGTGCCTCCAAGTCGGCGTAAATTTGGTAAGGCGCTTTCATTTGTTTGTGGTAGTTTTTAAAAGAAAGAGTGTTTTTCCCCTTCTCCGGCATTTCGATTCTTGTTGGTCTGCCTTTAGCGCCATTGCAATATTTTTTGTGCTTTTCGAGCAAGTCTTCTCTTGTAAAACCTGTCAAGCACATCATGCAAAAGTGTTTTTTATGCTGATCTCCGGTTTGGTCATGTAACAAAGCACTTACTCTTTTTATAAAACAGTAGTGCTGTGTTAATCCTGACTCAATCAACATAAGAAATATACGGGGAATGCTATTTTCTTTTTCGCTTAATCTTAAAGGTATCACACATTCGTCTTCTGAGTCCCACCCAAGCACATTTATTGCAAGGTTTTTATTTTGCGCCTCAAGCCTGTCAATCTGCTTTAGTGGAGTTGGAAAATTGATTCCATTGTAGTTAATGCCGTCGTCAACTGGGTATCTGCTTGTTCTTTGTGGATTTTTCCCATCTCTTGGAGGAAATAATGCAGCTCTCAAAGCCCATTTTAGGCATTGGTTATCTCTGTTTTGCACGTTAATAATTGCTTTCTTGTTTGCCAACTTTGGGGGCAAAGGCAAATAAGTTCCTCCTCTCAATGGCTGATAACGCGCAACGTTGATGTACGCATTTGTTATTCTTTCAATGGCCCACCCAGAGCCGTTCTCTGACCAACCCTCAATTTCTCCCTTTGCTTTGTCAATAAATTTGTCAAACTCTTTTTTTATTTGGTCTTTGTCGTTTTTTAAAAAAAGGTGTGGTTCACTTTCTCTGAAATAGTGTTCCATGTGTTGCGTCTCACCGTCTATTTTTTTTGAAAATTTGACTTCAAGTCCAAAGCTTGCTTTTAAATTTTGTAAGTCATCAATTTCGCTTACCAAAAGCTCATAAAACTTTTTTTTGTTTTTTCTTGCAAAAGTGTAAAGATCTTTGTTGTTTTCGTTAGCTTCCGGTATGTTCATTTTCCATACACGGAGCCATTCGTTAAAATCGGTGTGGGCCAATAAAAAAGTTAAATTTCTTTGGGGGTTTTCTTGAAATTCACGGAGGTTTTCCTCCATCATAGCTTGCAAAACTTCTGACGAATATCTTGCGGCAGCCATTTTTCGGTGTATATACCTTAAAAATATTTGTTCAATTGATATTTATTCCTAGCACAGGGTTGGCCTTGCGAGCCCCGCACACAAAAGGGCTGGCCTTGCGGGCCCCACACACATGAGAGTTTTGGCATTGCGACCCCCACACACATGAGAGTTACCGGTTGTGGACACAACTTGCAAAAAATAGCGAGGCGAGACTGGCGAGCCAGCGAGCCAGGCGAGCCCGAGCGGTTTTTTTTGCAAGTTGTGCCACAACCGGTAACTCTCATGTGTGTATAATGTTTAAAAATAAGAAGTGTAGTTACTGTAGTTCATAATTACATGGGATTAGATCCATAACATAAAAAATCACAAATGAGCTGTACAGAAATAAAGCTGAGAATGGTTCATAAAATTGTTCATCAGCTGTGGTCGTTCATAAATACAGTCAGCGATAAGCTTGTTCAAAGCAAGTCAATGGCTTTCACAATCAAGCAACAAGCAAGTCAATCGCACACAAATTTTTTTTTTTTTGAGCTACAGTTTACCTTTGAACATAAAAGTGCTTCAAGTTGTTATCCTCTTCGATTTTGTTTGGTATTGGATCGTTGATTATTTGAGGAATATATTTTTCTTCCACTTCTGCAAGCCTTAAAGCTGAAGACACTTTCAATAATGCACGATTTTTGTGCATTATTGTCAATACTGCACTGTCAGAGTTTGCTGTCGACAGGTAAAGAAAAATCATGTGATCTATTTACAATTGTGGGCGTGGATTTTGGACAGTGAACGAAGATTATATATAAATCTCTATTAATACCTTTGTCACTGTACTGCACCTTTCAATCACGCACAAACTCTGAAGTTCAAAAGCCAGCAGTGGTAATGTTTTCCCTGAAAAGGTTAATGATTGTGTCTGTTGTTTAACAGGGGTGCTTGGAGTTGCAGTTGTACTGGATATGTCACTTACAGAACCTGTTGAAATGTGAACACAATCAACAAATGATGTGTGAGGCTGGGCTGCCTCAACAGATCCTTGACAGATGTGAAGCAGCGCTGATCACTGAGGAGCATCCATTACATGCACCTTTACAAAGAATGTTTGAAAGACTTGCTTCACAGTCTTTAACACCTACTGTACTGAGGTACAATAAGATCTATTTCTCTGCACGCTTTGCAGTCCTATGATGCTATGGCATTTCTCTCTATGTGCACAAAACTTCTTGCGACATTAGATTTTTATGTCCATTATTTGCAGTTATATTTTTTTTTAAATAACAAAAATTTGTTATCATTAGAAAGTGGCTTATTTAGTAAAAGGAAATTTATGTTAAACAAAAAAAAAATATTCAAATCTGTGAAAAAGTGTCAAATATTTATCATCCCTTCAAAATCACAAAATAATCTTGAAAGCGTCTTGTACACTTTGCAACCTGTAATGCTAGATAGTAAACTGCAGTTTCTTATCTTATTTTTTACATTATTATCTGTAGTTATCTTTAAAGTGTTACTTTCCTGCTTAGACAGTAAATAAAACCAATTAACTATTTTATCCCTCAAAGTGTGTTTTTGTGTTCAAATTGATGTAAGAATTGTTCTTCTTGCTTACTTATGAGATATCAATCTGAGATCTTTCATCTTACTGTGCACCCAAATTGTATTCTGAAGGTTTTTATAACATATTTTTGACATTGTTTGTCTTTTTATGCCAGGGATTTTCTCAGACTTGGTTTTCCACTTTACTGTCAATCTCTTGAAGCTCCAAATGAAACATCACAGAACACTGCAGAAGCCAATGATGAAACAATCCTAGAAGAAAATCCAGAAGACAAGACAGAAGAAAGCCAAGATCTGAATGAGTCGCTGAGAAAGATATCAGATGTAACAACACCCAGAAAAGTGTCAGATATCGTCAACAGAAAACTCTCGGACTCAGAGGCTCGTTCAAACACGCTGACATTCAGAGATGTGATGCTAAGCATGATACAACCAAGCTCAGAATCAGGTTCAGATGTGGAATCAAATTCCGACGAAGATGAATTTTTGATTGTTCCGAATGCTAATCCAGACCCCGTTCCTACTTGTTCTGGTGAAGGGAACGAGGAGGAAAACACAGAGAGTGACGACACGCCCCCACGACCACCCCCAAGAAGGTCTAAAGCAAATTCCAGACGATCGTTTGAACGCAGTCTTGAGTTAGAAAGTAATCTCACTTATGGCCAAGAGTTTCAAGTAACCATGGAAACCGATGATGAGCAAAAAGATGTTGTGACAGCTGAAGTTGATGGGGTGGACATTGACACAATTGGAAATACTGCGCAACAAGTTGCTTGTATAGACCAGGGTGAAGATACAGTCATTTTAGATTTAAAAGGTAAAGCCAAGGAACCTATCAGTGATAGTTCGACAGAGCAATCCCCTGAAAGAACACATTCTGAATCAAATGTTGAAGTGGGTTCAGACAATGATGATGAAAACTTGCTAAGTGAAGGTGTTGTTAGTAATGCTGCAGCCAGCCCACACAAAGCTGCTGAAATGAGCTTTGATGAATTTAGTATGAGACTGTCACAGATTGCAGAATCTAATGCAGGCCCTCCTGACGAGGGCAGTGTCTATCAGCAAACAATTGCGTTAAATGAGGAAGGTGAGGATGCTGACGATGTTGATAAGGATGACGATGAGGAAGAATCTTGTCAGCTGCATGGAGGAGGTGCTGTTTCACTCACTCGTGTCAAGTGTGTGGTTTCCATGACAACCCCAAGGGATGCACGGGCCCATGGCTCAACAGACTGCCCATGTTTTGTGGAGTTTGATATGAGTGTGGATGGGTTTGGTTGTCTGTTTCTCCCAGCCATTGCTCCTCAGGTCTCGGCTGGTAAGCTTTGTCATCAATTTATTCTTTTCACACTGAACAACTAGGGCAATGTTAATAATAGTAAAAAGTTCTGAAAATAATGGCAGAAAAAGACTGCTTGGAACTCGGAAAATAACAAGCATTACTCCTTTCTGAAGATCGCTTCAGTACTTTTAGGTAGCTAAAACACATACCCTATGTCGGCCGATGTAGCTAAAAAAAATGAATTTAGTGAAAAAAAAAAATGTTAGGTAACAAATGAAACTTAATGATAAATAATTGTGACATAGCCTATGTACAAGAACTCAATGCAGTTCTACTGTGAGATAAAACATGTTCAACTGTAATGTTCTTGAGACATCCAGCATATAACCTAGACTACATGTAATCTTCTGTGCATGCATTAAGCACAAAGTACTTAGTTATAGAAAGAATAGTACCACAAGGAGAGCATACAGTTTTCTACAACAGATATATACCTTAGGCTTTGTGATCTTCATAGAAAAGTAACATAAATATACATGTACTTCATGTTTTATCAAGTTCACACTGTCAAGTGCTCCCCATCCCCCTCCCCCAAAACTGCATTCTGCACTAAAACTATGATTTTCTTACAGGTATTGCAACTGTTAGCTCAGTAATGGCTCCTGCGGCAGTGATGGGTGGTGTCCCTGGAGTAGGGGTAGGGGAAAGAATGTTCCCCCCTCAGGCAGGATTGACGTTTTTAGCGTGGATTTGTGTCGACCAGTACAGTGACACCACAGAAGACCAGCATCCCGTCAGACTGATGACGATCATGCGTCAGTTTCGTAGTGGAAGCGAAAAAATCCCAAATGTGCCATGTTTGAGTATTAGTATCTCAGCCAAAGATAGAATGCTTGTGGTATGTTTTTGGGTGAAATAAAATAGTTTACTAGCATACAATGACAACAAAGATGGACATGTTATATTTCTGATCAATGATTTTTAAGCCACCTTGTAAAAGTATGGAAAATAAGGATAATGTTTGGAGAGTTTTTTTTTCTTTAGAAAAAAGTCAAGTTTGAAATTTGTGACCTTCCACGGGAAAACATACACTAACACTTTTTCGTTTAACGACTTAAATCGTTTGTAAGTCATTAGATTACCGTTTAAACGACTTAGAAAATCGTTAGAAGTGTTAGAATGGTCATTAGAAAAACTTTCTTTGTCATTAGAAGCGTTAGAAAAATCGTTGAAAAAGTTCATGCAGGTCGTTAGCTGCATCAAGAAAAGTCGTTCAAATCGTTAGGAAAAATTGTTAGAATCTCCATTCAAATCATTTTGTGTATTACTCCTGCCTCTGGTATATCCTCATTCAAGAACTTGCCACAAATATGCCAAAATATTAATAGCACTTTCTATGAAATTAAATTCATTATAAACAAAATCATTATTCCTTGAGCAAGCATTGGATATGAGATCGTAGAATGATAGACAATGAGGCACATAGCGCCTAGTTGGCTATATCTTTCTCATATTCAACAAACGTGAGTGGAGAAATATTGTTTTATTAAAAACGCCCAAAGAATTGCAATATTTGAGCTCACCGGCCGTTCTTGCTGGCGCATACATGTACCATTTTCTATGTGGTCCATGGTATATGGATTGAGTTCATATACTATGACCTGTAAACCGATCAAAACTCAGGAATTTTAATATACCATGGCTATTTTTATTAGTACCAATAATTCATTGGCCTCATAGCTCAGTGTTTTTCTTATCTTGAGATGGTGCAATGTTCTCTCTCCGGTAAGGGGATTTTATTGGGACAAACTGTTCCTTTTCTAGCACTCGCATAATTGATGTATTATACATACCGGTAAATGAAATCCATTGTAAACATTGTTGACCACAGGTTTGCACTGATGAAACTGGATGTGAAGATGGTTATGACTCGGCAGCAGTGCAGAGCCAGCGTGAACGCGAGCACACAGAAGCCAGGTTCCTTAGTGACCAGTTGTTAGAAGAAGGACGATGGCACCATGTGATGGTTGTGCTGAACAAAGCCTTGATAAGGAACAGCACATGTGCTTTGTTTGTGGATGGAAAACATGTGAACACGTGTAGGGTGAGTGAAATTCATCCATTTTTGAGCCAAATACACAATCAACTCCCAGAATAGAGCCATTTACAGGCATTTGTACAGTGTGGCAAGAGATACCACACATACCAAAACGGCAATAGAAAATAATGTCTGATTGCATTACACATTTGTTTAAATACATCTACACAAAAATTATGTCACTATGTCACACCTTTGTGGGCCTAATAGTTAATAAATGAATCTATTACTACATTACAGCATTATTATTTTCTACACTAAATTACAGCACTATCTATTATGCCTTCTTTAATTCATCTACTTATTTATTTATTTCTTTATTTATTTTTCTAACGGGCTGTTAACTGGTTTGAACTTCGTTGACTGCACCATCTTTAGCATATCGTCTTCAAACTCTTTTATCTCGTTGATCGGTGGAGGATTCTTGGTAGACTTGAAACCGTATGTCTTCTTTGGAGGAGGCCGACATACCAGGGTTGAGGAAAAAGAAGGCTTTCCAGCGCATTCTACGTAGGAACTGCTCGGTTTTTTCAATGAGGCGTTGCAAGTAGTCGTTTTTTGATGGAAGAGGAATATTCTTTGTGGAGTATCCAATGTTGAATTTTTCCATTGCGGATTATCGCAGAGTGCTCAACAATTCTTAAATAGGAGCGAATTAGGAATTTTGTGTTTCGATTTTCCGTATTAAAGTGCTCGATACATTTAAGCAGAGCGTAATATATAAACATTGAAAATAGAAAAAACTACACTTTCATCCCTACAAGCCTGTTTCGTGATTGCTCACTCTTCAGGGGATTTTAATGACAAGAATATTCTCAACCGTCGTTTATATACTATAAAATTTACATAATTAATGAAGCAGAAAATAACCGTCGATTTTATACTAAAAATTTACATAATATATGATGCAGACAATTTGAATGTACAAGTAACCGTCGATTATATACTTTAAAATTTACATAATTAATGATGCAGAAAATTTAAATGTTCAAGTGTTAGTTGTTACATAGCAACGCTTTGTTTCGGTGACGGCAAGAAGATACAAGTTCGTTACGTTTGTTAAGCGATGATAGGTCAGGTCGGCAGATGATGAGAAGCTTCTCTTTGAGACACAGATTACATCTTTTGCTTGAGCTGTTGTAAGATGAGCAGGATGAAATGATGCGCCATGAAATAGAGTGGTCAATGTTGTTATCTTTAAGAGTCCAGATGTGTTTGCTGAGTTCGGTAGAGTTTCTGTGTTTTGCGTGCTTGAATGATGAAGTGTGATTTCTGAATCTTGTCTTGAAGTCGTTTTCTGTGAGTCCGATGTATGTTTCAGAAGTGTTGTTATCGTTGCGTTTAACGGTTGCTTGGTAGATGACAGATGATTGTAGACAGTTTCCGTTGAGTGGGCATGAGTTCTTTTGTCGACAGTTGCATGATTTCTTGTTAATTGTGTTATCTTTAGGGTCAATGTTGTGTTTGGATGAATGTAAAATGCGCTTGTTGTGGTTGTCGATAATCTGCTTAGTGTTATTCATACAACTATAGCTGATCTTTATTGTATTGCGGTTGAATATTTTCCTTAGCTTGTGGTCTTTCGGAAAGTGTTTATCTACAAGGGTGAGGAATCTGTGACCGATGTTAGTGCTGACGTTCTTGCTAAATGGAGGGTTGTACCAGAGGATGTCGTGACGTTGTCTGTTTCTTCGTTTGGCAGTCGTGGATGGCTCGTAGTGCAGAGTGAAGTTGTATCCGCTTTCGTCAAGTGCTTTTTGGTATGGAGGGGAGGCTTGGTCGAAAGAGGCTTTGTCTGATGAAAGGGATGACAGACGTTTGTTGATGCCGGCGGGTATATTCTTTGCGGTGATGGGAGGATGATTGCTCTCGCGGTGTACGTATTGCAGTGTAGTGTTAGGTTTTGTGTAGGGCTGGTAGGTGTTGTTACTCAGGTTAAAGGTGACGTCTAGAAAGTTAATAATCTTCTTGTTTGCTTCAATTGTGATTCGTAGCCCATTGTTGTTAAAGACACGAATCAACAACAAAATTACAAGAAAGTCAAAATTCAACCAATGGAAAAATTCTTCTTCGGTGATCGAGTGGTTTAAGACCATCGAAAACAAACAACATCACAATTTTATTTGCTTTGACATTGTAGAATTCTACCCCTCCATCAGCCAAGACCTCCTAAACAGAGCACTTGACTTTGCCTCGGCCTACGACAACATCTCAGACGACGAAAGAAACATAATAACACATGCTAAAAAGTCCATTCTAATTCACCAGCAGCAGTCATGGCAAAAGAAGGGCGACTCGACATTCGACGTTACTATGGGCAGCTATGACGGCGCTGAAACGTGCGAGCTGGTAGGAAGCTTCCTTCTTTCACAATTACAAAACCTCAGCATCAATATAGGGCTCTACCGAGACGATGGACTGGCCATTTCCAACACCACACCGAGAGACACAGAGAACATCAAGAAGGAAATATGCCGTGTCTTTAACAACAATGGGCTACGAATCACAATTGAAGCAAACAAGAAGATTATTAACTTTCTAGACGTCACCTTTAACCTGAGTAACAACACCTACCAGCCCTACACAAAACCTAACACTACACTGCAATACGTACACCGCGAGAGCAATCATCCTCCCATCACCGCAAAGAATATACCCGCCGGCATCAACAAACGTCTGTCATCCCTTTCATCAGACAAAGCCTCTTTCGACCAAGCCTCCCCTCCATACCAAAAAGCACTTGACGAAAGCGGATACAACTTCACTCTGCACTACGAGCCATCCACGACTGCCAAACGAAGAAACAGACAACGTCACGACATCCTCTGGTACAACCCTCCATTTAGCAAGAACGTCAGCACTAACATCGGTCACAGATTCCTCACCCTTGTAGATAAACACTTTCCGAAAGACCACAAGCTAAGGAAAATATTCAACCGCAATACAATAAAGATCAGCTATAGTTGTATGAATAACACTAAGCAGATTATCGACAACCACAACAAGCGCATTTTACATTCATCCAAACACAACATTGACCCTAAAGATAACACAATTAACAAGAAATCATGCAACTGTCGACAAAAGAACTCATGCCCACTCAACGGAAACTGTCTACAATCATCTGTCATCTACCAAGCAACCGTTAAACGCAACGATAACAACACTTCTGAAACATACATCGGACTCACAGAAAACGACTTCAAGACAAGATTCAGAAATCACACTTCATCATTCAAGCACGCAAAACACAGAAACTCTACCGAACTCAGCAAACACATCTGGACTCTTAAAGATAACAACATTGACCACTCTATTTCATGGCGCATCATTTCATCCTGCTCATCTTACAACAGCTCAAGCAAAAGATGTAATCTGTGTCTCAAAGAGAAGCTTCTCATCATCTGCCGACCTGACCTATCATCGCTTAACAAACGTAACGAACTTGTATCTTCTTGCCGTCACCGAAACAAAGCGTTGCTATGTAACAACTAACACTTGAACATTTAAATTTTCTGCATCATTAATTATGTAAATTTTAAAGTATATAATCGACGGTTACTTGTACATTCAAATTGTCTGCATCATATATTATGTAAATTTTTAGTATAAAATCGACGGTTATTTTCTGCTTCATTAATTATGTAAATTTTATAGTATATAAACGACGGTTGAGAATATTCTTGTCATTAAAATCCCCTGAAGAGTGAGCAATCACGAAACAGGCTTGTAGGGATGAAAGTGTAGTTTTTTCTATTTTCAATGTTTATATATTACGCTCTGCTTAAATGTATCGAGCACTTTAATACGGAAAATCGAAACACAAAATTCCTAAATTATGTAATATATCTTTTATTTTTTAGTGTACATAATTGAAAGTTCTTATGAAACAGATTCAATTTTCCATTTTCCCTTTAATTTTTCTTAATTCTTATTTTTGGTGCATATGTACTTTTCAGTTTCACACTTTAAATTTACTTTGAATTTAAAATTTGCCAGTTCTTTGTTTCTCCTACACCCCAAGGAATGTATTTTTCCTATAGGTAAGAAATAGTTTAAAAGTAAGAGGTATTCTGGTGTTAGAACACCAATTAAAATATTTTTCAAAAATTGAGATGAACTTGTTGTTTTGTCAAGAAATCTTTCCAGAAAGATCTCGAAACATGAATCATGAAAAACAGAGAGCAACTTTTAATTTCGTTTTAAACCTAACACAACATCGTAGGAGGCAGCGTGGCCGAGGAGGAGGCAGCGTGGCCGAGGAGGCAGTGTGGCGAGTGGTTAGAGCGCCGGACTTGAAATCCGGAGGTCACGGGTTCAAGTCCCGTTCTGACCACTAGCTGGATTTGTCCTCGGTCACCCAAGTTCAACTCCTCGGCTATGCTTGTAAATAGCCAACTGGTCTGCCTCCTGCCAGTTGGGATTTTTAACCATGTTAGGTTTATTTACAATATTTGTTTCACATTGGCCCTGAAAAGCCCCATTCGGGGAGTGGTCAATTAAGTATATTATTATTATTATTATCATTACATGTATTATTATTTTCTAGTTGGATTTCAGATTGGGTGTATTTCTAAGTTACTTTCAAATTTTTTTTCAGTTAAAATACATCCAGGCAGCTGCTGTGAGTCCAGATGCGACCGTGGTCAATGTGGCTCCATATATTTCTGCTTATCTTGGTACTCCACCCAACCCCAACTATCGCAGATGTTCACGACTGCTGTGGAGACTGGGTCCCACACACCTGATAGAAGAACCACTTTCTGGCTCAACAGCTGAAGAAATGTATAGACTGGGACCTAACTATGTTGGTAGTTACCAGGCTCCCTGTCCTGAAGGCCAAGTCAGAGTGGTAAGCTGCGTGCATTGCAAACTTATGATGCTAAATCTTCTATTTCTCTGCACACATTGCAGACCTATGATACAAGATTGTCCTTATCTTTGCTTGCATCTTGGTCTCATTATACTGGGTAGGAGGGGGAGGGGGCTTTTAGAGGAGGTTCAAAAAATTTTATATACCGGTACTAAGTGAGGCTTGACCCTAAGATCTAAACTCTTACCCATTCATCTACCATTTTTGACAGTAAAGGAAATCCTTTCATATACCTCTAAGAGAAAAATAGTAACCCTTTCATGTTCTGTTTTAGAATGCAATAATATTATATTTTCACTTTAATTTCCCTTAAAACATTTAATAACTGAGTTAACTGTTCTGTGAGTCTGTTCAAGATACTTTGAAAGGCCCTTTTAAATTCCAAATAATACTAAAAAGAACATTGTGTATCGCCATACAGCTACAATTGTATTTTACTACATACATGTAGGCCTTTCAACCTTAACGGTCCTTTTAAATTCCTCTAGCCTTTTGAATTATCCAACTTGTGAAATCCCTTTGCTTTTATATAAATGTACCTACACCCTTTAAAAACATGGTACCCCATTCAGGCAGAGCCTCCACACATTGTCCACTATAAAGAGCGTCCCACTTCCTGTGATGTTGGCTTATCTACTTCCTCATGCACATTGCAGACATATGGTGGTAGATTGTCTCTCTCTGCATGCATTGTAGATGTAGTTTGCTGTTTTATTTTTGTACACATTGGAAACCTATGGATTAATATAGTATTGTGCCCAGTCTCCTCATACTCTAGTCTGCCACTGACTTACCTACTTTTACAATCATCATGTAACATTTTAGATAACTTTTTGTGTACTTCATCTTCAGTATGGTGCTGAAGGTGTTGAACCACTTGTGAGTGAAGACAAAGTGATGTTTGGTATTCATGGACACGCCAAATCAGTGCTCACCCTCGCGAAAATTAGAAAACACTTCAGGAAAAGTGACACCCGTGCAGTTGCAAGAGAGGTAGGACTTTATCAGTCCCTGTTTTGAGCAGTAAATAATTGAGAAAAAAAAATGTTTTCCCTACTTAGGGATGCTTTACTGAGGTCAATTGTGTTACATGTAGGTTGGTAGGTTGGTTGGTTTATTTATGTTAAATGGTAAGTACTATTGGTAGGCACAGTAGCCTAATGGTTAGTGTAAGGGACTCTGGATCGAGCCGTCAGTTCAAGCCTTGGCTGAAGTCATTGTGTTGTGTTCTTGGGCAAGACAATTTACTCTCATAGCTTCTCTTTCCACCCAGGTGTATAAATGCAGTGGCGGATCCAGACCTTCAGCTAAGGAGGGGCCCGCTTTTAAAAGCATGACTGTAAATGTTGAGTTCTGTGAAGATAATTCCGGCCCTTCAAAGAAAAAGCACTATTTCCGAAAAAATAAGGAGGGGGCCCAGCCCCCCCCCCCACCCGGGTTCCTCCCCTGGATCCACTACTGAAATGGCTAGTGGTGAACTCATGCTGGGGGGTAACCCTGCAATGGACTAGCATCCGTGGCCAATCCACGGAGTAGTAGTAATACTCCTAGTCACTAAGTCCTACAGAAACTGGGATAAGCTCTGGCAAGAGGGGATTCAAGTTTGACACAGACTTAACTTTTTTTTTTCACTTGATCTCTTTTTCAGCTTGGTCTTTCAACCCATGATAACACCACACCAGTGCGGCTGATCCATAACACGGCAGCCCATCTTCAAGGCGCTTCACGGACAATCGGTGCAATAATCATTGGTTGTTCTGGGGTGCGAACCTTCTGCCCCAATCCAGTGTCTAAGCTGATAGAGTGCATTGGTGGCGTGTCGGCTTTGCTGGGTTTGGTTGCTATGGCAACTGATGTTGAAGGGCTTTATGCATCTGTCAAAGCTCTGAGTTGTGTTCTTAGAAGCAATCCCTCAGCGAGGAGAGATATGGAGAGAACAAGAGGTTATCAGGTACACAATTAATAACAAGCATTTAAATTCGACTGAACTTTTCCCTTTTTTTCTGACAGTTTTTATAATAAAAACTTTAATAACGTTCTCTTTTTAAAAAAAGATGAGCTTTCGGCTACCAGTCTGTAGCCTCTGACAAAAAAAAATAAAATAGAAAATGAAAATTACAAAATAATGTAAGCAATAAAAGTGCGAAAAAACAAAAGGACAGTAAAAATATGCAGTAAAAAAATATGAGAAAGCCATAAGTGAGTTAAAAATGATAAAATGTTATTAAAGAATGGAATGTTGCCTGGGCAATTGTTGGAGTTATTGTTGGCATTGACAGTTTTCGCAGTATGCCAGGATTCCAAAGTCTTACGGAGACGATGATTGCCCTTGTCAATTACCTGGCATTTTCAAAGTCAGTTACATAGGTGGTTGTTTTACCAAGCGTGGTTAGCAATATTACAGGGTCATAACCAGGTATATGGGATCAGGGTTCACAGCCTCGGGATCGGGATCATGGACCCGGGATCCCAGGTCACAAGTCATGGCATATCATGGGATCCGGATCAGCCAATCAAAAGGGATCAGAATGGAATCAGGGATCAAATGCATTTAAGGGATCAGGAATCAAAATTTAGAGCTAAAATTTTGGATCAGCGATGAAAAAATATACCTGGTTACAAACCCTGAATATTAGGGCCTTTTGCATAGTTTTTAAGAGTTTTTTTTGAGTTTTTTTTTTATCTACATTCAAAGTTAAATTTCTAGAATGTAATGATTTTAGCATTATCATAAATAAATCTCGCTTTAAATCTTAATGGTGTTCGTTACAGATCCTAGCATTGCTATTTCGGAGGAAGAAACACTTGCTGAACACGCACATTCTTCACTTAACATTTGCGTTGGTTGGAACGGTAGACAGTGACAGGGAATCATCTGTTATACCCAACAGGGTGGCATTCAAAGACTTGCTCTGTGATTTAGAGGTACAAAAACAAAATTTACCATGTAATGTAACTTGTATACAGTTGATTTGCACACTTGGCATGCGTTCCTTTGGAAAGATCCAGATCAGGATCAGGATCCAAGATCATTTGGATCATGGTACATCAATGGAACTCATGAAGCCTTGCCCAGAATGGATTCATCACATCTTTTGATGCACTACGATCCGAGTGGTCTTGGATCATTGATCCTGATCATCCCAAAAGAATGAACGCTTGCTCCAATTTGTTTTTTTTCCTGTTGGGAAGTGGTTGTTACGATTTGAGTAGGTCAGTAACTAGCACTGGAACTTACTGTCAGTAACAACTCATTTACGACAACCAGAGCCCGATTGTTCAACTCCCTGACCCTACAAAGCTATTCAAGGGGTGTATAACGCTATCCACTGGATATATCACCATCCAGAGGATAGCTTAGTTTGTTTTGTCAACACTGTTCCACTGGAGAGCGACTTGTCCAGTGAAAAAATGTTGTGTTGCTCATTGAAATCAAGCCCCTGAAATAAGCATTCTTAAGTTGCCTTTTTATCGCAGTTTTACAATTTGAGGGCCTATCGTGTAACACTGTGTAATTTTTTCTAGGTGTGGCGTGAAGCCCCTGCAGACTTACAAAGATCATTGTTCTCACACTTCTTAGAGCTCTTGGGTCCAGGAAGGTAAAGACAGCTTACTTTTCTTTGTGGTGGTGATAAAGATGATAATGTGGGCGATAATAACAATTTTAAAGCTTCAAACTATCTGGCTTCACCTCTGTAATATCCAACCAGTGTACACAAAGTCATAGGTTTGACTCTTTTGGGAAAACTCTGAAGTTTTTCCAAGAAGCTTGTGTCATGGACTGATTGACATCTTTCTCAGTGATAATTTACTCTGATTTCACATTATTCTTGGTAACAGAATGTTGTTCTTGTCACCAGCGAATCAGTAAAGAATGCTGAACTGATGCAGAGACTGAACTTGGTGCCCAAGCTGCTGTTTGTTCTCCAGGATGATAGCGTGACGGATTCCACAGCACATACCATTGCCAGTGTTTTATCAGTGTTACTTAGTAACACAAATGAGAGGAAAAACCTGCTCAGGTATAATTCCAGTATAATTAAACAAGCTGATCATAATATAATGATAATGATAATGCATTTATATAGCGCATTTCCACACGTTCAAATGCGCTTTACACACCAGACCACAACACCGGGAGCTTCGTGCCCTACTCTTTGCGAATAGTGTGTGGGTTCTTTAACGTCCCCTGTTACAAGACTGAAGATACAGAAGACGGGACCTACGGTTTATCGTCCTTTTCCGAGAAGAAAAAGTTACAAAGAGTTACAAAGGCAGCACATTCTCCTCAGTTATTTTAAGACCCTGAGTGTTGGTCCGGTCTGGGGTTCGAACCCACGACCTCCCGCACAGCAGTCGGGCGCTCTACCAATTGAGCTAACCAGGTGGCGTAATATGCCTAATACATACTATTAGTAGAAACTCAGCCGCGTTCTACTGAAAAATCCGCGAATCTGATTGGTTCTCCCACTGTTTGCTTTACGCTGATAGAAAACGATTGCACACTCGTTGCTAATTTAAAGATTAATTATTCTTCATTTTTGGCCTATAAGTACATAACAGTCAGTCAGACGCAGTCCTTTAAGTTTCTACCAAAACAATTAGACTACTCACCCTCGTTTTCTATGAGCGATAGTCAACCCGGCTATGCCTCGTTGACTATTCGGTCATAGAAAACTTGGGGTCATAGTCTAATTGTTAAGTAGATATAAGTCTAAAATACACGCTACGATTTGTCGGCCCGATTTGTTGGCCACGATTAATCGGGAAGCAAATATGTACGGCTCAAGCACTGTGTATGTATTTTTGTTGTCAAAAGTTTTTTAAAAAACATTTTGGGAAACAAAATGCAGGTTGCATTTCTGTTTATAAAATCAGGCCAGAAACGTTAAAATCTGTGCAGCGATCAAAACTAAAACTAAGGTGCAAACAGAGAAATAAAATCATAACAATCTATGCTAGTTAAGATCACATATTAACCAATCGTGAAGGTCACAGTCGTGGATTTCCTTGAGTTTCAGTGATTAGTTGAATCAAGCTTTTTGTCCAAACTTGTGCCAGGCTTGCATTTTTACTGGCTTTAAGGTGAAAGCATTTTCTTTTTGTACTTTTTCTACATGTGAAACTCAAGTTTTTAAACTTTGTTTTGGGGTAACAAATCTTCTGAGGTCATATTTACCTTTTATGCACAATAATTCAAATACATGCATGGCCTGGAGTAGTTGAGCCTAAATGATACCAAAATGGAAGACAAATGAACAAACGAAAAAAAAATCCTTACATTCACAGGAAGGCCACAAGATCACAGGGAACCCATCAAATTAGGACATGTTCTCCGTCAGAATCTCCAATATTATTGTTAGTTGGCTTTTTTCTTGGCCATCAACTTTTACGTTTTTACTGAGGATTACTTTTATTACCACAGATGTTAGTTCTTGGCTAGTATTGTTTCAACATGTGATTGACCCACGGTCAGGGGAAAATAGTTCTTCAATGTCAGGGGAATATCAGGGAATTTTATTTTGTAGTCAGGAAAAAAAGACATTTTGAAGAAAAGCCAGGGAGAATTGAAATCGTAACATTTCTGATTCCACACCATTGAAGGTTGAAAAAAAAAACCACGTCAGTGTGATCTCAGCGGTGTTTTTTGGTCCAAGCAATTGCGTCTTGGAGATGAAATGACGAAATAACGAATTTACTTGAACCTCATTTGCATTTATTTCTCCATCGATTTTTTTTCCTTCGAAATTTTGTGATTTTCGCAAACACCGTGCTGAAGATCGTAAAATTTGTAATTTTCGTAGATGCGTTTTGCTTAGTCCTTGCGCTTGGTAAAGAAGATATTTTAATACAGTTAGTTTTTCTTTTCAGATTTGGCCAATTCCTGGTGTCAACTCTACCAGCTCACCCTGCAAATGAAAATGAGCTCAAGCTGGATGCTGTGCCGTCACCTGAAACCATCACTGAGGGAGGGGAGGGAGAGGAGACTTTGTCTCCAAGACGCATTTGCTTGCGTAATGTAATGCTGGAGCTCATTCTTTGTCTGATCTATGCTGAAGGAGGGGAACTGGATCATAGGTAAGACTGTCAGGGTTTTCAGTAACATTTTAAAAGGACTGTGTCACAGCTAAGCTAAGTTTATATTATTAAGTTTTGCCAAATGCTTGCTATAAAACTTAATGCTTGCAAAAAAATTACCTCAGTCTGTGGATCTAAATGACAAAACCATAGCTTCATTGCAACCATATGTGTCTCCCGGGCGTTATAATTTAAAGTCACAAGCAAACAAGATTAACTTTGAAAACTGTCCAGCCCAACATAACCCATTTTGCAATCCGTTTGAATCTTTGTCGCTTTTGGCCATCCGTACCTCCTTTTCTATTTGATGTGTTACTGAAATGTACCTTCACTGTTTTAAGAGGTTATTTTTATATTTCACCGATTTTGATGGTCATTTCACATGCCCAAATTTAGGTTAAATCCGTGTCACAGTCCCTTTATACTACCGGATGAAAAATGTTATTTCCCTGGACCCAAATTGCTTAACCGGGAAGGTTAAAATACAATGAGGAAATTTTCAATGCAACTCTCTAAATAGGTGTTTGGTTTTTTTTTTTCTCTTGATTTTAACTGTCGTTCAATTTGCTGCAGTTTTGCAGATGCTCTTCATGAGACCCTGGGTTTTGACTGGCTCCTTCTGTTTATCCAAGCTCATCTTCACAACACTACAGTGGTACGCGCTACACGCATCCTGGTCACCATGCTCAGCAGCCCTCCTGCGCTGAACAGATTCAGAGAGGGACTGGGCAGCGGTAACTGGCTGGATGGCACTGAAATCATGCTCAACAAGACCACTTATGTTGTAGCAGGTATAAACTACTGATCTACATCTATATTCTCCTTGCTGTGTTAGTATGTTTTCAAGCAGACAGCTGATGGGAATAACTAAATCATCAGTAAATTTCCTGAGCGTAATGGCGTGCCTTTCTCAAACGTCCCAAAGCCATTTTGAGCTCGAGAGCTGTTTATTAATAACTTCATTTCCTGTTAAGTGGGGGTTAGGTTGAAGTTTCAGTCCAAAAACCAGTCTTTACGTTTTACGAATGTCTTCCTTGTCTTAGGGGTCGATGTCAATTGGGGTTTTGCACTGTTTCTGCCTCCTGTCCCACGGGTTTTTGTTTCTTTTTTTCTTGCTATTTTAATAGAAAAGAAAGAAGAAAAAAAATATTTTTTTTGTTTTTTTTTTCTCGTAAATGTAAATTTGTGCTACAGAGAAACTAAACTAAACTAAATCGACAAAAACTGAATCTCTGTTGGTAAACTAAAAACAATATAGCAACCAAATCACTCTTGGAAAAAAGCCTCAAAAAGACTACCCAGTTGGGTATAGGGCGAAAATAAAAATCGGCGAGCTAAGCAAGCTGAGCGTTGTCTCTCCCCCTCCCCCCCCCCTCCCGGGTCATTTTCTGTTTAGCTCTATGCGCCACTGGAGAGCCTGTTCGCAGGCTCTTGTAAAGGTAGCAAAGGCTGGCTCTGAAGCCGTTGCAGTCCTTTTACTGAGACTGGTGAAACAGATTCACCTAATTCGTGATTTTTCTAGACTTGCAACAAGTCGTCCCTCCTGCTCTGCTTAAAACTGACTGACGCTATCATTTTCCAAAATGTGGTATTTGTGTTACAGGTTTTAATGTAGGCTCTGTGGCTGACAACAAGCAAAAGTATCAGATCAACAGAGAAGTGTGTACTGTTCCTGGATTCCTTATGCTGGACAAACTGTTGCCAAAACATATCGACATTCCCGAGGTTTATCATCTGGTGATTGCTCTATTGCTTGGCCATCCTGTGTCTGGTGAGTAAATAAGTCACTTGTTTACTGGTGGATATTTCTTAAGAGAGTCTGTTGCATCGTCATCCTCCGTAATCCCCCCCCCCCCTTCAAGGTTGGGGGGCAGGGAAGGGGTTTGGGATTTCCCATAGAAACATAACAGGGGTGTTTGGTGGGGCGGATACTTGTGTACTACTGGAGGTGTTTAAATCTAAAATGATACCTTATTGTTACTTTATTTTGCGGGAGCTTAATTTCACGAAAATGGATGGGCATAATTTACGGTACTTAATTTTCATGATTTGGCCAAAAATAAAAAAACATTATGTTAAAAACGTTAATATCACGTTGTTCGCGGGTTTTAATTTCGTTATTGTTTTTAAAATCCGAAAAATCTCGAAAATTACGTCCCGCGAAATTAAGTAACAATAAGATGTATGGGAGTCTTCACTAAGACTTTTGGTGAAGAAAACTTTCTTTATCTAATAACCTACAATCTGTGCCATAATTCCTTGGGACACTCATTTCAACAGCTATAACGTGACATTCCGTTGCGAATTCTCAGAAATGGAGAATCCCCTTCCCCCAAAACCAATCTTGCAAAATGGACGCAAGGTATTTTTTTTTAAGGTGCACAACATTGTAATGGGGCAGGGGGGGGGGGGGGGGGTAATTGCTGATTTTTCCCTGTTTTAAGCGTAAAAAACGGCAAGTGTCCCAAGAATTGTGGCGTGGATTGTAGTTTATAATGAAGTCTTAAAGTGCAGCCATATGTCAGTCAAATGTCCACAGCAACATTGCAGTGTTTGTAACAGAAATCTTGTGCATGCTTTATCTTGATCATCTGTAATAGCGGATAGCAGTTCTTTTCTTCTGAACATTTAAAAAATGCTAACATACAGATAATAAGAGTCTAAACACTCATCATCAATGAGGCCGGGATCTTATATTCATAATCAAATTCTCACAACTGATGCTATAACAAATATGGTAATGATTAAGGAGAATTTGTTAGTTGACCCGAGCTGTTTATTTCAGATGTGTATGCAGGTGTTCAGTTTGACTGGGACAGCTTGACCTCAGTGTTCTGGTCACCTTCATCCTCAGGAGTCAAATTCCCGACCCCTAGCCCCCAGGAACCTGGAGCACGCAACATCTACTGTGCAGAGGCCGCTCACATGCTGCTTTCCATGGCAAATATCATGGTTAATGAGGTGAGTACTTCACTTAGCAGGCACAGCGACTAAATGGTTTGTAGCCTGCAATGCAATCATATTTTAGCGAGCGAGCGCATTCTGATCTGATCGGGCGAGCGCCATCTTGGATTCGAACTCAGGAGGGGCTTGGGGAGAGAGGAAAAACGTGTCCTAGGGAGTGGGAGTGAGGCTGAATAAAGAGTGAGGGGGAGGGGAAGGAAGAGAAAGATTCTCCTTCTGCTCCCTACCCCTTCCCTGACCTTATTCTCTCATCTCCACCCTCTACTTTGCGACTCCAAGGCCAAATAGGGGAACAATATTATCCAACGCTCGCCCATCATGAATGCATGCTTTGCAGGCTTAATGATTTGTGTAATGGATGCTGCGTTTAATAAAAAAAAAATATATTTTATCTGCACGGTAGTTGTGTCCATGTTCCTACTAGTTTTGTCCAGGATTGTGATCCATGATGAAAAGTAGCATTTTGGTTGGTTTTTGAGCCAAATTTTGCAATATGACCCCTAAGGCGGTCCTCTTATAATTTAGAGTTTCCAATCTGTTATTTTAAAACACTGAACAACAAAAAAAGCTTGGTCACTTCTCTGTTGACTTCCAAGAGATGTTGTCAAACAGTGCACTTGAATAGAGCGATTTTTACTTGAATGTCAAAAATAATTTGCGTTTACTTCCGGTCTTACATTACTAAGCTAAGCACTTGGTATTAAAGACGCCACTTTCTTAACCAATCAGAAGTTAAGCCAAAACTAATCAGGACTTGCTTGCACACGTTTTCCAGCACTTCGGGACAGCTACATGTATTAACCGGTACTTTGTGTTTTGATTGGTTCACTGGATTGTCTGTGTCCTTTGTGACTGGCCAGAGTGTTTACTTTGGTTTTGGTTTCACAACACCTAATAGAAAATTAGTCTGTTATTGTTCTCGTACCCAAATCAGACGGTTCCTCTAGATTCTGCGTTGACTTTCGTAAGCTAGACTAGTTTACAGAC
The DNA here is from genome assembly GCF_052425735.1 of Oculina patagonica. NCBI lineage: Eukaryota > Metazoa > Cnidaria > Anthozoa > Scleractinia > Oculinidae > Oculina > Oculina patagonica. Next base: position 28,251,914 of record NC_135766.1, on the reverse strand, counting down.
GTCGGCATTGTATAAAATGTGAAGTTAAGCCTTGATTATACTTGTAATTTCTTAACAGGCATGGGAAGACACAGCAGATAATTCCCGTCTCAGGGAGTATCCAGAGACTCTGATCCAGTTCCTACTGTTCTTGTATCGTAACATCTCCAGTTTCAGTGTGGTGTGCACCTCACAAGAGTTCCTTGAAAAACTTGTTGCTGTTTTGTTTCCCAAGAGACGAAACTTGGCAAAGTTTCAAGAGGTACAAAGATGGGTAGGCACTGGGAATTTATTGCCTTATTCTAATTCAGTAATATATAATGGTAGAAATTGTACATGTGTGGTTAGCGTGCTGGAATCCAGATCGAGCGATTAGGGTTCGAGCCCTAGCCGGGTTCTTGAGCAAGACACTTAACTCTCACAGTGCCTCTACCCACCCAGGTGTATAAATGAGTACCAGCCAGCTGCTAAGGCGACTTGTCAACATGCTGGTCGTTGATAGTCAAGCATCACATCTAGGGTGGAGTAGAAATACTCCTAGTTGCTTAATGTTATGGAAACGGAACCGGGGAATGGGTCTGGTAATGCAAGGTGTTTTTGCGCCACACTTGCCAAAATCGCACACATTCATTTTGTTTATTTCAGAACGTTTTTAACACGACAATCTCATTAACATTGTTTCTCTGCCCAGAATTCCTAAGTAATTCAATACGTTGAAACAATCTTTGTTGAAATTGATGTTGTTGTCGGGTCCTTTACAGCCAGGTTCCATAATTATCGCAACTTTCGTCAGCTTGTTAGGATGTCAAGTTAAGATTTCCCAATGGCGATAAAACTGTCAGAAATTTTAAAACTAAGCTGAGGGTGAGCTCTGGCTCGTACACCAGTACCAGCATTCATTTTCTCTGTGTTACGTACACACAGCTTGCATCAGACAGCGAGAATGAATGGGAGCCTGGGACAGAGGCTGAGCCGTCATCGTTTTCATCCAAGACTCTGTTGATTACTCACCCAGCAAGGAAGTGTGTGTTTGAGTTCCTCAGGGTTATCATGACAGACGCACTTACATCGCCTACATCAGCCAAGAGCCTGGGAGTCATTGATACGATTTTAGAGGTGAGAAGGAGTGTTATGTAGGTTGTTCTTTCTTTCTTCCTTTGGAAAAGGTTCGCTTCAAACGGTCATCGATCTTACCATAAAAGATCTGAAAACATCCATTCCAGCAGTGCAACTAGCATATCGCACACAAACTTTTAAAACTCACGAACAGCATGCAAGTGTTATCATACCTTCGATCGACCACAATCTGAAGAATCCACCGTTTCTCCGTGGGCATGGCCGTCAACCTTTCGACGTTTTCGACCAGGGGAGGCATTAGCCGAAACTTTTCCTTCCTGAGCAAATTCTTGGCGAACAAGCAAGACAGATATGGCGAGCGCGAACTGGCTTTGTGTACATACTTCGCATGAGAACACACCAAAAGGACTGTAGTCAGGCTGGCCGCCGATTGGGCAGAATAATACAAAGGCAATACAAAAGACTTTTCTGCCGAATCAGGAGGCACTATTCAGAGACCTTTTTGAACTGGTCTGGTAAGACTCTTTCCCCAGGGGCACTTTTCAGTCACACCAACTTTTATATGCCGATTTTTCCCGCTGCAGTTTCGCGCTATTTTTTACCCGCATTTTCGCGTTTCCCTCGCCCCACTAACTGCCCCTGGGTCTCCGAGGATGTGCCCTCTTTGGCAACGTTCTGGTGTTGCAAGGAGAAGTCATATACTCATCATTGTTGGGACCAACATATTTTGTAAACTTATAGACTTCTCTAATCATGTATATTTCAGTCTTATCCACTCAAGTGTTCCCAGCCGCAGCAAGCTGAATTTCAAACAGAAGTGCTGTGTGCTCAAATAGATTTTTTCCTTGGAGGAAATCTTCTCACAAACCCGTCAGCGGGGTCAGGGAATCACGCCAAGATAGTGGCGAATGCTTTCAGCTTCGCTTCCAAAGTGGTCGATAAACTCTGGATTGGTAAGTAACAGTGGCAAGGAATTCTGCCTCAATAAATAAACAATCTGCTCCGGGTTTTTTAAATTGCGTTTGTTTGGAGTAATAATAGTAGACATTCAATTGGTTCTTTTTCTTCCAGGAAATTTTGTACAAGGTTACAAAACTGTTTTTAACTTCCTAACAAGCATGATTGAAGCTGTAAAAGGTAAGATCTTCTTTTATGCTTTTATTCATACTCATCTAGATGTATACAGAAACATCATTGTACACAACTTGGTTGTTAACAAGTGTTAACAAATAAACGCAAGAAGAAAGTTCCTCTAATAGAGCGGTTTTCACTTGACTGTCGAAAGTAATTCGCATTTAAATTGGTTTTGCTTAGAAATTAGTTTGAAAAATTGGCGCTACTTTCTAAAGCAATCAGAAATAAAACCCAAACCAATCGTGGCTTACACGCGCACGTTTTCCTGCGCTTCGTGCCGGATACACGTATTTGCTTCGAGTTTTGATTGGTTCACTGGATTGTCTGTGTCCTTTGTGATTGGCCAGAAGGATAGCTTTGGTTTTAGTTTCACAACACTCAATTGAAAACTGCTGTAAATCAGAATGTAGTGTGATATGCATAGCCTGCGAACGCAGACGTATTTTTGGCTGTCGCTTCTCTCTCTCACGTTCGCAGGCTATGATTTGCAGGGAATAGTGCCAGAAAAGAAATCAGACATTTTACCTCAGCTTTAAAGAGAGACCAGTTGCGTTCTTGCGACAAGTCAGAAATTTTGTTAACATGTAGATCAGGTAAAGAGTTGACACTTTTTTAACCTTCAGGTCAGTCTGTGTCCTTGGACAGTGCTTACCACTCGCTGAACAGAACCATCTTATTCCAACTGTCCAGGCCTCTTGCTCGGCTAACAGGTAAGGAAGTAAACAAATGTCAAACATAGATATCCTGCGTAACAGGTGTTTTCATACGATTGAGGAGTTGTCCGCATTTAAAGCCTCGTAAAAATTGGGGTGAGGTTTTTTAATTTACAAAATTTACCGTTTGAAGATTCAAAAATTTGAAAGTCCGACTGGTTATAAGTACGACATTTACCGTTAATAAAACAATTCGTGCACATCGCTTTTGCGACATGTAGCCTTCGCCATTTTACAACCTTAAAACACTACTGTTGAACCTCTTTCAACGGCCTTCCTAGACTGGTAAAACTGACTCACAGTTGTAGAGCGTGGTCCTTGGAGTGAGGTTTCGATAAGAGTTTAGTACATGGATCGAAATTTCTGGCCGTTGCAGGAAGGTGGCTGGCTAGTACATTAATTGTATGCAAACGCCAGGGCTATTTAATATGCGAGAAAAATAAGACCTGGTTTAAATTAGACGCGGCTTAAGTAAGACGTGAATTAGAGCCATTTATACCAGCGCCTTGTTTAAGTCGCGAACGGCCGGAAGTTTTTTACCATTTTTATACGTTTTTAACGTTTATACGTTAAGACGCGAATAAGTTTATGATCCGTTTATACGAGCAATTTGAAGTCTAAATCAAGACCAGCTGAAAACTTTGAAAATATGCTGCGTTCTGTTTTAAATGCCTCTTGTTTTAGGATTTTGATCCATTTATACGCCCAGTTTGCGTCTTATTTTAGCCGTGTCTTATTTGAGCCGCATCTGATATTTCCCGTATAAATAGACCTAATTGCTTTACCCTCCATTTGCTCAGACCAAACAAGCCTGCTGGAGTTCCTTCACATTCTGACCACAAACCACAAATTAGTGTTTGCTCCAGTCAACAATGAACCAGACTTTATTGCTGGACTGTGTCACTGGCTTCTTGTTATGGGAACTCACAAGTCTCTTGCAATTGGTGACAAAAGCAGAGTCAAGGAGAACAAGAAGTCTGAAGGTGATTCTAAAATGTCATAACATAAATTTATATTATATATTTACTGCGGGTTTCACTTGAGTGTCGAAAGTAATTCGCGTTTGCTTTGGTTTTGCTAAGTAATTGGTTAAAAAATAACTAGCTCTGCTTTCTCAACTAATCAGAAGTAAAACCAAAACCAATCGTGTCGCGCTTGCACACGTTTTCCCGCGCTTTTCGGTAGTACATTCATTTTCTTTGAGTTTTGTTTGGTTCACTGGATTGTTTGTGCCCTTTGTCATTAGCCAGAGTGATTATTTATATTTTTGATTTTTGTTCAAAGTGGTTCTAGCTTTTGAGTCTGTGCATGAAACCCTAGTGTATGACCATTCATATGAACGCTATTGAGCAGTGCTTTCATGTGGTACTGTTCGTTTTCAATATGTTGGAAAATGTAATTTGGGATTTGCTTTTCAGCAGCATGCCCATTCTCGTCCCCATAGCCCTTTCGTTTCTCTTAGCCGGCTTGGCACGAGAAAATGGAGGGCTCTGGGGACATAGGATTTTTGAATTAATTCGAATTTTTTTGATTGGCTGTTTGGAACAAAGGGTTCCTAAACGGAAGTCGGAAACGTAACGACTCTCTCATACATTCTTTTGAAACGTCATGACTGCATACATGAAGACCGGAAGTCCTAGAATCTAGAACTGGAAATCCTTTGTCCCCAGAGCCCTTTGTTTCCTCGTGCCAAGGCCCAGCCGGCTAAGAGAAACGAAAGGGCTATGGGGACGAGAATGCAGCATGCCACTCTTAGTAGTGAAATAAAAGCCACTTTACTTTTATAATTTTGTTCCCCATTGTCAGAATAACACTTCTAAGTCCTTCCTACTGCCCATAAGCTTTTGTTGACTACGATCAATGCTATTTTCATGCGTAGCTATTGTTGGTACCCCAGATGTTGGCGAGGAGGCAACAGAGGAAGTCGATTCAGATTTGTTAGAAAGCGAAGAGGAGTCAAGCTGTACCAGGCTTCTGGCAGCTGCAGCCGAGAGAGTCTGGGACATATTTGTGCAGAATAAACGGGAGGTGAGCTACAAAAAAATATATATTATAGTAGAACCCCAGTAACACGAGCTTGGATAACTCGAAAAACCCGCTAACTCGAACTAACATCCATTTCCCTTGGATTTGACCTCACTTTTCAGTCATTTTTACGCGGTTAACTCGAACTCGGATAACTCGAAAGCTCCGCTAACTCGAACTGAATTTCGTTTCCCTTGATCAAAATTTGAGTTAAATTTACCCCGATAACTCGAATTCCGGTTCTTGCCACTCGCCACGGTTGGCCATTGATTAGGTAGCCTGTTCCAGGCTCTCAGTAGTTGGGGGAGAGCGAAAAGCGCGGGCGAGCAAGGAAAAAACAAGGGGGACGTTTTTTCTCGCTCGCCCGTGTTTTTCGCTCTCCCCAACTAGAGCCTGAAACAGGCTATTGATTAGAGCAACGAACAGATCATTAAATATCAACGAATAGATCAACGAACAGTCATTTTCAACCCTTATCATAAGAATGTATTGTCGTGTTAGAGTTTCTGACGAGATAAGTTCAATTTGCACTGTATTGTATGCTGAAGTGTTGAAAAATCAGTAAACTATCGAAACCCCGCTTACTCGAAATGTTTTTCGTTTCCCTTCAGAGTTCGAGTTGCCGGGGTTCTACTGTACACTTAATGACTTGTCCCGAGGAAAACAATTAATTTTGCTCCCAGTCGAATCTCAATGCTTCCCTCAGCTTTGCCTCGGAAAAGACGTAGAGAAAACGGCGGTCAGCGGTCAACATTCGCGGGAAACAGTGCACTGTTACCCTCTGACGTCATAGATTTTGCAATGTTGCCTGCTCAGAGGTTTCTGGCGGGAAACAGTTTTATTGTTAGATGTTACGTGATCTCGAAGTAGCCAATGAGAGCGTGCGCTGTTGGGGAAAAAGTTCCAGCTATATAACAATAATTTTTATTGCAGAGAAGTTTACACACTCCGGCTCTTCTGAAGAAAAACTTTGTTTTCTTGTGACGAGTATTTTTGTTTTCGTGTTTCAGGCGATGGAAGATGCTTTCAGAATTGCTCTGCCGAAGCCTAGCTTTACCTCTTACAGCTCAAGGGATTACGTAGAACACATGTAAGAACAGCTAACTTGCCCCCCCCCCCCCCTTTAGTTTTAATATTGTACATATAAGGGCCTCCACAGACAAGTTATTGTGTTGTCGACAGCTATTTGTTGTCGAAACTAAATGTTATTGACAACTGATTATGCCCGATGCAAGCCTTCCACACATTGGAGTGTTCGTCAATCACGCGAATTTGAATGGGGTTTTCTTGCTGTTTTCCTACTTTTTGTACAGTCGAAGCTCTCGTAAGCGGACACCCTCGGGACGCGAAAAAAGTGTCCGTAACTGGAGCTGGCCGCTTACGAGAATGGTTCTCGTAAGCGGCCACTAGAGGTGTATGGGATAGATGGACGCTTACGGGGGCTTGCCAAGCTAACAATAACCGACGGACGTTGATGACGACAAAACAAACAGTGAAATATGGTTCTGTAATTACTGTAAAATCATTGTGACAAACGGCGATGTGAAGTTAATTTATAAAAACAAGATACAGAGGTTGATTTTCTTTGGGGTGTCCGCTTACAGGAGCTTAATACAAAGAAAAAGTCTAAGTCGTAATCTCTGAAAGTGTCCGCGGCCGCTTACTGGAATGTCCGCTTACGAGAATGTAAAAACACAGAGTTTGTTTGGAAGTTAAAACGAGATTTTCAAACAAGGCGGCCGTAAGTAGAACTGTCCGCTTTCAAGAGTGTCCGTTAAGAGAGCTTCGACTGTCACAGTACAAGCAATTGAATTTACCCTTGGCTTTTTCTCACAAAAAAAGGTTCTCAAAGACTTCCGAAGACCAGTTACTATTACTAATCAACGGGTTTGATGAATGTTATTAGTTTCTAACTAAACTGTTTTATTGCCTCAGCTCTCTCGGGGAGCAAATGAAAAACTCGTTCGGAAACACCGTTGCAGCGTTGAAAGCGTTGTTTTGATCGTAAGCCTGCCCGTCGTCAGACAAAATGAATTAGTGTAACACTTATCATTTTATTAGTTTATTTGCTGGTGTTGAGAGTTTTTTGTTGTTGTTTTTGTTCAGGCCAATGGGAGGAGCCTCGAATTTAAATCTGGACCTTAAATCTGTCAGGTGAGATATTAATTTGCTTTACAAGCAACAGATCAGCCACAGTGGATAGGGGGGGGGGGGGGGGGGGGGCTAGCTAAAGTTTCAGCTTGTCCCTAACGTGATCTACAACCGTAGACAAGAGTAGTTGGATCGCGTATGCTAAGAAGATAAAAATGCGGATTACTATATGCTTAAACTTCATCAATGTCACATGCAAACTTTTTAGCAGATCCCCCCTCCCCCCTTTTAATGTTGAATCCCGTTGTGGCTAAGGGATTGTCTGCAATATCTTCGAGAGCTCAAAATGGAAAAGGGGAGTGGGTAGGAAATGAATTAATTTGAAAAAAGTGTGCATAACCCAGTGTATTATAATAAATGACCTAGTCAGAGCCTAGTGTGATGTAAATGACTAAACGTGACTTAGCGTTGACCTATTGAGACATTACCTACTTGGCGTGACCTAGTAACCTTGCGTGACATGACTGACGTAGGGTTTGCTCCTTTGTACTGTTTCAGACCGCTGATTGGTGAGGTGGCCACCAGGATGTGGTTGGCGTACATTTCAGTGGAGGAAAGACGTAAAGCTGAAACATTAGGAACACCGGTATATTGAAAACATTTTAAAACTAAAAAAAAAATCAAGCTTTTATTATTTTATTATCTTGTAATAGTAAGCAGAGAAATCTCCCAAAACTTAAAATTTTATTTTACCCTGTGCCTTCAAAGTGCAAATTTGACAAATTTAATATCTTAAATCTCTTATTGAGAAAAATTGAAAAATGAACGGCACGGCATTATCAACAGTGGCACATGGAAGTACTTGTCATCAGCTATTATTTAAATGGTCACACACTAGGGTTTTTATTTTTTTTACAGATGTACAAGTCAGAACCACCTTGTACAGTATCATAAACAGACCATATGAAAGTACTGCTCAGTTGTTTTTATTTGAATGGTCACACACTAAAAAAGCTAGAGGCACCTTGTATAGCATAATAAACAGTACCACATGAACGTAATGCTCAGTAGCTTTCATTTGAATGGTCACTCTTCGGGCTTTGACGCGCAGATGGTAAACTAATCACGAAAAAAGCGTGCTTAAACTACAGAAGAGAAGATCTTACCAGTGTTTGCATGGCAAGCTTGTTACCTTGAGGAGACAGACCCAAACACGGGACAAATTACAAAATGTATGTTGTTGTTTTTTTGTTGTTGAAGAAAACCACCGTGAAAGGAAAAAGTGGGCCGTCACTGCGAATGCTGTCAAGAAAAACAAGCAGGAAAGAGAACAAGGATCCAAGAATGTTACTGAGCGAGTCACATCTGTGGCGAATGAAACACACGAAAGTCGTGCGAGATCTTGTTCGACTTCATCACAAAAATCACCTTCAGGTACAAAATGATGTCGTGGTTTGTTGATCTATAAACTACAAAGCGGCCCCTCTTGTTTTCTTAAGCCTGGTTCTCATATTATCGCCCCGATCTTTTCTATCGCCTCTGTCACTTCAAAAAGTTTACGTCTGCGGCGATTTGGGGCGGTCACGATCGCTTTCGAATCGCTTGGATCGCCGTGTTCTATCCTTCAAGCTTCTCTAACCCGTCTTCGCCATAAAGCTGCAATAACTGAAAAGATAAAAGGCTACGAGATTTGCTCTTTCATTTAAGGCACCTAGTGTGTTGATCTAGGGCTAAACTGAGTGTTTTTCGTAGGTCTTCGCTCATACCAGGCAATCGGGACGATCATATGAGAACCCCCCGATCGCTTCCAATCGCTTCGATCGCCTACGATCGTCTCAGTATTTGGAAACGACTAATGCGATAGAAACGATTAAACTTCTGATGAACTAAACAACTTACGTAGAGGCATATTTTTTATGTTAGGTGAATCATGTGTCAGGATGCAGGAATCACTGAACAGGCCAAATTATTATATTCGCTGTTTTTTTTGTCAAGGTGTCGGCAAAATCATCATGAAAATAAAAATAAACTCTCTTAAAGATGATTTGGCATGTTCGGTATTAACGTTTTGTTGCTTATATTACTCGTCTTATAAATGTGTTTTGTCTTCGTCAGAACTATCAACTGATTTCCAAGTCTGTGGCGGAGGAATGGGCCCTAATGGATGCTGACCTTACACGAGAGCGAGGCTTGTGGGGTCCGCCCAGCAGCTCACAGCTGGACAAGTGGGCTTTGGACATGGTGGAAGGTAACAAGCTATAGTTATCACTATACCATATCTTCTTGTATTAAACACTAGCCATGGTATATTGCAATTCCTAAGTTTTGATTGGTTTACAGTCAACTCTCTCTAAAACGGACACCGTCGGGACCGGCTCCAACTGTCTGTCTAAGAGAGTTCAAGACTAATTAACGGCAGGGACGGGACCAACACCAGGTGTCCGTTTTAAAGAGGTGTCCGTTAAGAGAGAGTTGACTGTACAAGCCGTGGTATACGAGCTCATATACAATGGACCACAAATGAAATAGGTGTACGCGACAGCGAGAACAGCCGGGGAGCTCAGTATTGCAATTCTTTTGGTTTTTTAAATAAAACAATTATTCATGACTACTCACGCAATTATGGTGAGTCGAAAGCGAACTATTGTAAATCCCAATACAACCTGTCAATTGATAAATTCATACAGTGTGATTTATTTGCTTTGTGTTGCACGTACTTCAGGTCCCCATCGAATGAGAAAGAAAATGTATCGCAATGACATGTTTTACCTGCATTATCCTTATGATGCTAAGGTGGCCAGGCAGAACCGAGAGGTAAGTCATTCTATATACAGGCAACTCTCTCTACAACGGACACCGACGGGACCGGCTCCAGCTGTCCGTCTTAGAGAGGTGTCCATCTTATAGGGAGTTTAGTTACAGTAAAACGGCTGAAAAACCGCAGGGACCATCACCAGGTGTCCGTCTTATAGAGGTGTCTGTTAAGAAATAGTTTACTGTAGTAATAATCATAAAACGTTTGTTTCGCTGTCTTTGTTCACTGATTAAGATAATAGCCACGTCACTTCGCTTCCGAGTTGACGTAAAGAGAATCCGAGCCACTAGAAAAGTGACGTCACCTGTTCTTCCAAAACTGGCATTCAACTGGACTGGTTCTATCAGTTATTCGAGCCAAAAATCAAGAATACTTTTTACTTATACGAACAACTACTACGTGATTGTGTTCTATTTAACAATTGGACTACACACGCGAGTTTCCTATGAGCGATTATAGTTCACCACTTAATTAAATTTTTCTCCGATTGTGATTGGTTTATATTGATAACGTGACGCGATAGTTCTCATCCGTGGAGGGCACTTTCAGCCCATAGTGCCCGCCCGAGGAAAATACCCGGATGGTAGTACTCGTCCGAGAAAATTTTTTGTAAACAAGTGGGCCTACAGACAGAAAAACCCAGCCAAATTCACTGCATTTAGTGGGTTTCTTGTCTGGTTATCTTTTGGTCGTTCAATTTCGACTTTCAAGACTTTCATCCAAAAAGGTAAAAAATTATTAAGCTTCGCTTCTGGGGCTAATATTTGTTTTAAGAACATCAAATTTCCGCGGGGCAACTATCAGCCGATAGTTGCTTCTCTGGCTAATATTTGTTTTAAGAACATCAAATTTCCGCTGGGCAACTATCAGCCGATAGTTCCTCGACAAAAACGCTCCTTCAGAGAAACAATCGGATGTATCTACTTATCTCTTTTAGTTAGAATTGCTAACAAGTAATTTTGTTTCTTTTTTTGTCAGAGATCATTAAAGGGCAGAGTGCCCATCAGCAGTGACAGTAAGATCCATTATAAACTGAGAGGACGAATCGTGCAGGGAGTGGGGCCGATTGAAGCCCTCACTCAGCAGCAAGGTGTGCAGCGGTTTCTTTAGTTCTCCGACATGTTGTTGTGTAAGATATCTTCTTTTGTCGCGATTGTTTTTCAGCAGTTTTGTTATGAAGCTGTCTTTTTCTTCGATGTTTTAGTTAGTGAAGGCGGTGAAAAGAAGGTTTTGACGATGCAGCCAATTTCTTCAGAACCGAGCAACATCACAGAAGAAAACGAAGGAAGCGAGGTAGGAAAAATTTAACGTACGTCAGCCGGCCTGGATTTATTGATCTATCTAAACTAAAAACTGGTAGATGGTAGTGGCCTAATGGTCAATGCGCTGGACTCCGGATTCAAGCACTGGCTGGGTTTATTGTGTTGTGTTCTTGGGCAAGACATTTTTCTCTTATAATGCCTCTTTCCACGTGTATGAATGGGTACTGGCGAACTTATGCTGGGGGGTAACCCTGTGATGGACCAACATCCTATCCAGGGGGGAGTAGAAATGGTCATAGTCACTTAACGCTCCAGAAACTGGGATAAGCTCCGGCGGTATAGGCCACTTGTCACGACGCAGACTTTACTTTTACTTTAAACTAAACTGATTGCTACATATGGGTAGAGTAAAACTTTTCAGAGTCACCTATTCTTTTCATGAATTGTTTCGTTTCTCTTGTAGGTCGACAACAATCAAACAATTGTCAAGCTTCTAGAGGCAGGCGAGACGGTATTACCCCTTGTTATTTCTTTGCGTATTGTATGCTGTTGATGTTGTTGTTGTTGTTCTTGAACACTGTACATATTTTTATGGAAAGGCTCCGCCTCGTGGAACAAACAGGCATCCTTTTATATACCGTTTTTGACAGAAAAAGATAACCCTTTTATATAACTTAGAAAATGTTAATCCTTTAAGGCTGCAGTAGAGATAAGGCATCCATTTTCTATACGTTTCACTTTAATAATCCCTGAAAATACTTTAATGAATCCACTATTTTGGTGGGTCTGTTCAGTTAACCTAAAACAGAGTGTTTCCTACTTTCCTGTACTCTAATACGTGAAATTTCTAGCCTTTGATATGCATCTACCCTGAGGAAAAACACCACGTTTGGGCGGAACCTTCCCGTATAGTACACTATAAGGAGTAACCCCCCTCCCCTCCCCCCCCCCCCTGCCTGCATGTGATAAAGTAGTGGATCGTCCTAAACAATGTTTTCTTTTCCTATTTCGCAGATTACTTCTATGTTCCGATGCGCCACAATCCAGGGTTTGGACACAGCAGAGGGGCTCTTTCTGTTTGGAAAGGAACATTTCTATGTTGTGGATGGCGTGACACTTCTCTCAACTAAAGAGATCAAAGATATTGACTCACTCCCACAGGGGTAGGTACCTTATGTAAGTAGCAGTAAGGTGATTCGCTTCCTTAAGGGTAGGTTCCTTATGTAAGCAGCAGTAAGTTGTCGCAGTTCTCTATGTACTGACGTGTCTCCTATTATTTCAGGACTCACGATCCCATAATTCCCACTTCCTCTCATGACAAACCTCGATCAAGCACCACGGAACGAATGTAAGTGAAAATGATGTGCTTTTCCTCCTTTACCCCTAGCTATGTCCGATTATTTAACGGAACTGTGTCACGGATTAAACTCAGATTATACTCAGCCATGATACAGCCCCTTTAACCGTTCATTCACATCGCGTAATGTTTCCGTTGCATGCTGATGTGTATTCACACTTGTATTTTTTGCCTTATTTCTTTGTAGGTGTAGCAAATGGGCTTATGAAGATATCCGAGAGGTCCACAAAAGACGTTATTTATTCCAGGTATGTATTGTTTGTTAAACCGTCTGTATAGGCTAGGTGTAAAATGATATTATGACCAGACAGTCAGTCACACACAAGTAATAACTGAAAATTCTTGGACAGAGTTTTTAATTAACCAAACTATACATCTTTCCTTGAATCTGTTTGGTGGTCTGGTTTTTCAAGCCCCTTTTCAATTTTCCTGCAAGCAAATGTTTGTGTTACCTTTGTCTGATGCGGTCTTCAGATACCGTATTTACTCGAATAAGCGCCGCCCTCGAATAAGCGCCACATCTGGGGCAAAAAAATAAATAAGCGCCGCCCCCGAATAAGCGCCGCAGTCCCGATGCTGCGTTTATTTGAAAAATTCCGTTTAACTAAAAACAGCACTACAAAGCAACTCTTAAACAAACATTTCTTTCTAAAAAGTTTCTTTCCATCAAAGCCATGTTTTGTAGTTTAAAGGGATTGTTTTACCGCTCGCCCATTTGTTTTCTTTCCAACATTTTCGCAATACGTAGTTCTGTAAATGTTGTGAAGGCCGAAAACTTTGCCAAGACAGCTAGCGCCACTTCTCTCTTCAGCAAGAGACTGGCACTCAAAAGACGCGATTTTCTATTAACTGCAAAATATTAGATTCTTTGTAGCGTCCAAATTTTAAATAAGCCCCGCCCTCAAATAAGCGCCGCCCTCGAATAAGCGCCGCACTTGAGGCGCGAAAAATTAAATAAGCGCCGCGGCGCTTATTCGAGTAAATACGGTAACGCCTTATTGTTGTTGGGTGCTAGATATCGTTACCTGTTTTATTCGTTGTTCTTATTTTAGGAGACAGCTCTGGAAGTATTTTCCAGTGACGGACGAAATCATTTTCTTGTTTTTCCCAAACCTGTAAGAAGCAAAGTGTACGATAAGTAAGTAATATCATCTTGTTATTGCTGTATACAAAACTTTAGCCAGCGTGATTGCAAACGATTTTTTGAGGTTCTATTTCTTCTCCCTTCGAGCGCGACTCTCTTGCGCGTGACTCACTAGGGTGTCACTCCCTCGCATGTGATTTACACGTGACTCGCACGCACGTGACTCACTTATGCGTGACTCCCTTTTATTGGCCGTTTTCACACTAGAAGACGGACCAGCCGTCTGGCGATTTGTTCGTCTAGTGTGAATTTGAGACGGCTTTTAGACGACTTGTCCGCCTAGACGACCAATTCGTCCTCCTTGACGATTTGTCCGTCTCTAGTGTGAAAACGCCCTTTCTCACGCTTGACTCACTAGGTTGTGACGTACTTGTGTCTGACTTTCGCATGTGATTTCCCCGCTGTAACTCACTTGTGACCCGTGAACACACTTGCGTGTGCGTGACGTGCTACACATTGTCATTTGTAACGCAGTGCGTGGTGTTTTTCTATGCAGGCTGGTGGCCAGGGCATCGACGCTTCGTGAGAATGCTGAAGAATCTGTAGTTGGCATGAAAAGAGACACAGATGTTGAAGCAGGGTAAATCAAAGTTAAAATTCTCCTTACTTGCACTCTTAGCAAGTTAGTCACGATAGTTGGGAGAGTTGACAAATGCATCATGCTTTCTGTTTATAGTCGGTTTCTAATTAAACTTTTCCTGTGTTGCAGGTTGGGTCTTATCAACACACTGATGGGTGAGAGATCCGTCACACAGAGATGGGAGGTAAAATAGAAAATTTGATGTTGTCGTTACCATTCCTGAATTCCGATTCCCTCGTACCTAGTACCTCAACTTCTTCCAAACTGTCACTTTCTGAAGTCATAGATAGCCACTCGTTTCGTGGTGAACAAGCACTGAATTCGCTGAATGTGTTTTTGAACAGCGTTGGGGGGAGGGGTTATCCCAATTAGAAACCGTCTTTTAATCTCGATGATACCCTCCCCACCTCTCATACCATTCTCGTCCCCATAGCCCTTTCGTTTCTCTTAGCCGGCTTGGCACGAGAAAACGGAGGGCTCTGGGGACATGGGATTTTAGAATTAATTCGAATTTTTTTGATGAGCTGTTTGGAACAAAGAATTCCTAAACGGAAGTCGAAAACGTAACGACTCTCTCATACATTCTTTTGAAACGTCATGACTGCATACATGAAGGCCGGAAGTCCTAGAATCTAGGACTGGAAATCCTGTATCCCCAGAGCCCTTTGTTTCCTCGTGCCAAGGCCCAGCCGGCTAAAGGAAACGAAAGGGCTATGGGGACGAGAATGCTCTCATACGCAACCATCATTCTGCTTATAAGCCCTTGTACCATTCCATCCCTGCCCTCCCCCCACTAAAAGGAATCCAAAAATTAGCCCATAGGCTTATGTTCCGAATAAAATACCTCGTCAAGCAAGATCTATCACAATCAGTATTTCAAGCTGTAGAGCAAAGCCGGTTTTACATGGGCAATTTTTATGAGACAAATATATATTTGATCGTGTAGATGACACAACAATTGTTTGTCAACAGTTCAAAGTTAAGTGCACCAGTAATGACTTTGGACAGCAGAGTTACGCAGAAACGCATACGCAGTGCTGTTGCAATATTTTCTTATGTGACAACTTTAGTTTGTCACATAAAAGCTAAAAAGCCAGCTTCTCAGCAAATAAATTTGTCACGTAAAAATTGGCCCACTTTCCCCGTCTACACGAGCAAATAAAAAGTTTCACAAAACTGTCTCATTAAAATTTCTCGTGTAAACCCGGTTTTAAAAGGTTACATAAAATTGATGTGTTTTTTTCTCTTTGTTTCTGTCTTCAGCGTGGTGAAATAACGAATTTCCAATATTTGATGCATCTGAACACACTAGCAGGCCGCTCGTATAATGATCTCATGCAGTATCCAGTCTTCCCTTGGGTGCTCGCTGATTATCAATCCGAGGTAATGACACTAAGAAAAGGTCTGGTACTGGTACTTCTTTCTCTGATCGGTCAAATAAGGAGGCGTGAAGAGTGGTGACGATTACTCTTATTTCTGTTAAATTTGATTCTCTATTTTCGGTTGTTAATAGAAAGACACGAGAAAGATGCGCGGTTGTTTTTCTACTGCTTTTTTGTTAGCTAACCAGAGCCACATTGTAAAAATGGTAAAAGAAATTCTTGTCGTCCAAACTGGCCTATAATCGTACGAGTGATCAGCAAATTTGACAAATTCTATGCTGAATTCTCATTAGGTTAACACGAGTGTGATTGTAGACAGAATTGGACAGCAATAAGTCTCGTCATTGTGGCCAAAACTATAACAAACGTCGAAAAAAAAGCATTTTGGTAACGGGCAAGGCGGATTTAAGATTACGAGTAAGATAACTCTCTGAATTGTAGGGCATGAGGTTCGATTATTTATTAATCGTATCATCAACAATTTTGGAGGAGAGAAAGTCATTAAAGTGCACGTGTTTGATGGGCAAATGACCAATTACAGATGTCCAATACAAAAAGATGTGAAAGTGATAAATGATCATCGCAGTGAATTTCCACTTTAAGCAATTGGAATAAAGAAGCCTGAAAAAATTCAGGGCACAATCTTCAATCCCGTTGAGCCCTGAATTTTTTCAGGCTTCTTTATTCCAATTGCTTAAATTGGAAATTCACTGCGATGATCATTTATCACTTCATATACATCCGCGGTTCATATATGAATCATTTCATATACATTACATCACAAAAAGATGTGATTGGACACTTACATGATCGCACGTCAATTGCGTGACAGATGGGAGTGGAGAACCAACCAAAATCTACAGTTCTGTAGAACCCCGGCAACTCAAACTCTGAAGGGAAATAAAAAACAGTTCGAGTTAGCTGGGTTTCGAGTTATCGGGGTCCCTTGAATATTTATTTTGCCATGTTAATAATTGATAGTTTACTGATTTTTCAGCACTTCAGTATAGGCCTTTCTCGATTATGCTAGCATTTTTTTCGGCATTTTTAGGGAAAACGAGCATTTTTTTCGTTTTTTCTTGAAAAAGAATTGCTAGCATTTTCTGTCATTTTTCATGACTGTGATCCAGATTTCAGCACTCAGAACTCAGAAGGATAAATAATCCTAAAGTTTCACAGTTTTGATTACTTAATTTGATCGTTTTCTGTCTGTTTCGACTGTTTGTGCGTTGTGTTACTTGTGTACTTGTGTTGTGTTACTTACGTGTGTGTTTTTTTAATTTTTTTTTTTTTTAATTTTAATATATTTTTTTTATTTCTTATTTTTATAAACAAACAATTATTAAGTATCACCTGTTGTTGATATGAGCATATAATGTAAGAGTTCGTACGTTTTGTTTGAAATAAAACAAAGCATTCTTTGGAATTCAAGTGGCATTTTTTAAAGAAATCAGGCATTATTTTAGCATTTTTTTGGCTTTATGCGAGAATTTCTAGTAGCATTAAATGCCAGTTTTACTAGCATAATCGAGAAAGGCCTACTTCAGTACACAGTACAGTGCAAATTAAACTTATCTCGTCAGAAACTCTAACATGATTATGCATTCTTATGATAAAACAGTACTGTGAATGTATGTGTGACTCATAAGATCAGAAAATCACTGACAAATACGAGAATTAGCATGTTCAAAACGAGCGGGGGACTGGGTACGAATATTCAATATCGATTGGATTGAAAAATTGGGCCTGTCATCTGAAAGAGCATCCAAAAAATTGTAACTCAACCAAATTTGAAGGTTACTGGTTTAAACGCAAAGGCATGGTACTCTTTTAAAAATCGTTAAAATAAGAGAGCTCAGTATGGCTGGATGGACAGCTGTCCATCCAATCCATACTGAGCTCATACTGAGCTCTCTTATTTTAGCAATTTCTAAAAGTGAACCATACCTATGGGTTTAAACCACTAACTCTCAAATTTGGTTGAGTTACTATTTTTTGGATGCTCTTTCAGATGACAGGCCCAATTTTTCAATCCAATCGATATTGAATATTCGTACCCAGTCCCCCGCTCGTTTTGAACATGGCTAATATACTCAGTATTTAATACCAAGTCGCTGTAGTGTTAAAATCCGATAACACGACAGAAAGAGCTATAAGGATATTTCCATAGGCATCCGTGGCGAGTTGCAAGAACCAAAATTCGAGTTTTCGGGGAAAATTTTCACCAAGGGAAACGAAATTTAGTTCGAGTTAGAGAGGAATTCGAGTTATCCGAGTTGAGTTACCGGGATTCTACTGTATAGTTTTGTTTTCGATACGATTTATGCTCAAATAGTGCGTGCTGATAACCGGTCATTGTGTTATTTATTTCCTCTGTATTTTCTGCAGGAGCTGGATCTGACCAACCCCAAGACATTCCGCGTGTTTTCCAAGCCCATGGGTGCTCAGTCTAAAGACAGATTGATGCAGTTTCAGAAGAAATATCGGGAGTGGGAGGATCCAACAGGTAAATATGGCCTTATTACAGTAACTGAAACAACTTATGAGCGCTTATTGGTCAACAGCTATGCTCGATAAAATTGAAGCTGACGCACTTGTTCTGATTGGTTAGTACTGGTTGACTATTGTGCCAGTTATCGCCAAATAGTAGTTATACAGTAAAAACCCGCGTGTAAGAACCTACTTTTTTCAGAGTTTGGCAAAACAGGTTCTTGTAGTATGGGTACTTATTGACAGTTTAGGCTAAGTAGGTTCTCAATTTTTACAGAGTACAACAACATTAATTGATCATCAAGAACTGTTTTTTAGTATAAAAAAAATATAAATTAAATAGTTAAACCCCACTTATAAGAACCTGTTGGAATTTGTTTGGCTAAACAGGTTCTTATATTTTGGGGTATTAAAAAAGCAAATTTCTGCCAGAAGGTTCTTAAATTCCTAGGTTCTTACACGCGGGGTTTTACTGTATCACAGATTTTTATCGGTTCGTTTATCGGTTCAAAAATCTACGCAGGATATTAAAAGTACAATCGAAAATATAATGGAAATCATGAGGCGATGTTTTCAGGCCCTGGCGTGATCGGGTTCGCCCTAGTTTGGGTTTGTGTTGTGTCAGTTGGGCAGGACACTTTACTCTCGCAGTGTCTCGCTGAGGCCAGGTGTATAAATGGCTACTAGTGAATTTAATGCTTTGAGTAACCCTGCGATGAACTAGCATCCCATCGGGGGAGGTGTGTGTGTGTGTGTGTGTGGGGGGGGGGGGGGGGGGGTAGAAATATTTCTAGTCGCTTTAAGGAACGGAAAGCTGAGATAAGCTTCGGTCTGATGGGCCACTAGGCTCAAACGCAGACTTAATCCTTACTTCTGCTTTGCGTTCTTCCAACACCTTATATAAATAGATACTAAATAAATCAAATGCCCCACTTAGATTTGTTTATGAAAGAGGCTAATACGGTGGTGTCTAAATTCAGTACTTCATGTATGCGTCCTGAACTAACCACTTGTCTGTTTTTAGGGGAGATTCCGCCGTATCATTACGGGACACACTACTCGTCCACCATGATTGTAGCGTCCTATCTCATCAGACTTGAACCCTTTACTCAGCACTTCCTTAGAGTTCAGGTGATTATCATGTGCTTGTTATGCTTTGATTTTACTTTGCTTAACCTAATCTTAAGATCATGATCGTCTTTCTAACCCCCCTCCCCGAGAGGGGGCATTTTGACGTACCCCGTCCCCCTTCCGAAGAATGAGGTATTGCAACAATATAGTGACAGGGATGCCTGTTGGAACTTAGAACTTAGAACTTAGAGAAGGTCCCTGAGCCCATTTTAGCAAAGGCGCAGCTCAAAATTATTTTTTTATTATAGAGAGGTGTCATAGTTAATTTTTCTTGGACAATTCTGTCCAAGAGGGAAAGGCGCATTGAGGTTTACCCTATGTGAAGCACCAACCCGTGCGATATAGGAGACGGGGCCTACAGTTTATCCTCCTTATCCGAGAAGACTAGAACATCTAAGTAACAATTTGCAGGTGTCATTGCAAAGGCAGCACATTCTCCTCAGTTTTTTTTTAAACCCTGAGTGTTGCTCCGGTCTGGGAGTCGAACCCGAGACCTCCCGCATAACATTCCGGCGCTCTGTCAGACCAAAGTTGTTTTAAGATCGAAATTTTAAAAATGCTTCCTTTCTGTGTGGCCTACCTTGAAACGTATCGTAGGGAACTGACTTGCTGAGACTAATTCTAGCCCTATCACTAACCTTTACCCTGAAACTCACCCACGGGGATTTCGCGGATGTTTGGTTTTAACTGTTCTGAAATTAGTGGTAGGCAACTTAACCCATCAAAAACATTATCTTTGAACATCTAAAGGAAGATATAACCTTAATTTGCGGATAGAAATCAAGTTGCGGCTATAAATATAGATTTTTTTTTTAAGACGCGCGGAACAACTTGAAATGTTGCAATCCGTTGCCATCCGAGCCATCCACAGCCATAGATGATCGTTAACAGTTTCAGTGCTCTAATATAGCAATTTTTCATTAAGATGGATTATTATTTTTAGGTTTCCTGCGACACAAATGTACATTTTGGCTTTTCAAAAATCTGGTAAAATCCGTGACACAGTCCCTTTAAAAATCACCCTAACTATAACACTAAACCTCAAATTAACGAAATCTTAAGAAAATTAATTGTTAAAATTTAACTTGTAGTCTCTTTCTTACCTCTCTACTTTTTCTTTCCGTTCCCATTTTATTTTAAACTTACAATTCGTCACGTTCTCTTGGTGCGATTGATCTTTGCCCTGTCCTCTCCTTAGGGGAACTTCGACCTTCCTGACCGCTTGTTTCACTCAGTGA
>NC_135766.1:28168996-28226496 GCF_052425735.1 Oculina patagonica | reverse complement strand
GATTTAGCCGTGTTTTTGGCGGTTTTTCAGACTAGCCCAGAGGCCCCAATCCTCGGCACAGACTAGGAGAATCGCGGCCTTTGGGAACAAGGTTGCCTAGTTAACCGATTTTTTTTACCACTGCTCTTTTGTTTTACAAAGCCTGGCACATTTTTCCTTCAAATTCTTACAAAGTTTGAGGCGGCAAAAACCGGTAGTGGCGTTAGATATTTTGCGTTTGACCGCCGTAAAACTCTCCTCACCCTTCCCCTGCCAGTATGCACACCATCTTTTGCCACACATTCTTTCAATAACTCGAATGAATTTTCTATTGACAGGTGTTGTACGGGCATCACGCGTCTGTCACGTGTTTAGCGGTGTCCACGGCATACAATCTTATTGTCAGCGGTTCTGAGGTAAGAATTTTTACGATACTTTAAACTTTTTTTTTTTTCAAAAAAAAAAAGAAAAACAAACCAGAAAAATTTCCCGACATAGCGAACGCAGTATATATGGAGAGGCTCTTGTTTAAGCCCAGGCCAAACGAGGATGAGAGTTGATGAGAGTTGACTCTCATGAGAGTTTTCTTCCACTCATCGACTATCATCAACTCGGGCCAAACGAGAGAAAACTCTCATCGCCTCTCATGAAAAATTTGAGCACGTTCAAAGTCGATAAAAGCGCAGGAGAGTCGATGAAAGTGCATGAGAGTTTCAGGCCAACGAGAGCGAGGGTGAACTCTCATCAATTCTCTTCCTCGTTTGGCACGGGCTTAAATTAAGCGCTCTGTAATTGATTTTAACGTTTGAAGTTCTGTGCTCAGCATAAAAATTCTCTTAAATGGTCTCCACATATTTCTTACAGTACTAGTTAGGAGAATTGCTTCAACTATCAAACCAATTTCCAATGTTGATCATTTGGTAAATTCTCATTGCCTTTGTGATAGAATATGAATCGATACTATAAGGAGAAAATTGCTTTTGATCAATCTTGCAGGACAAGACGTGCATAGTGTGGGACTTGAGTAAGCTGACGTATGTCAGGCAGTTGTCACAGCACATGGCACCAATCACTGCTATAGCTATCAACGATCTAACGGTAAGTTAACTGTTCTAAGTTCAGAACACACTATCGTGACATATTCTTGTCTCCTTTCCCGCCGTTTTTCTATGGTCACGCAACGTTTTTAATCCTTGAGTGATTGGACACTAACAATGCCCAAGAAATATGTGAAATGTGAAAGAAATGCAGATAATGTCGAATGCACTTGTTAACCAAAGCTTTTTAATAACAGTTACATTTTTCAGTATATGTTACTTTTAAGAGCAGAGTGTGAAAATGAAAATACCGTACTGGAAAAAGAAAGAATGAAAATGAGAATTTGTTGGGAGTTTTATAACATTTAGTACACCAAGGAGTGCTCAAACACAATATTATCTGCCCGGGGAGGGGGGGGGGGGTAATCCCTATAATGGCCTATACGGGGAGGCTCCGCTCCAAAGGGGTGCCCTTTTCTGGCTGTAGGTAAATAAAGGAGAAGGACTTCACGAGTTGGAGTATACAAAGGGTAGGGAAAACTATCATTAAGGTATTTAAAAGTAACTTTCAAAATATCTCGAAAAGACCCACCGAATGGTCGATTCATTTAAGTATTTTAAGGGGTTATCCAAGAAAGAAATTAGGAACAGAGATGCAGTGACCCTTCTGTAGGTATGTGAAAAGGGGTACCATTTTCCTGTCGTTGGTATACGGAAGGGTTTCTTTTCTGCTGAAAATGGTATACAAAATGTAAGGGTTTAGACCTCGGAACGTGGCCTCCCCATATATCATTTTCGAGTACCTCCCACCTCCGGCACAATTTTTCCCCTGAGTTACATCATACTCACCCTGAATTCAGATATGTCAATGATCGGTGAAAAAAGCGCTTACTTTACGTAATGATATCCTCTCGCAAGTTTTTTATTTGTTTTGTTTTTCCTTTTTCCAGGGAGATATCGCCACGTGTGCAGGGACTTATCTTTACGTGTGGTCTGTGAACGGACAGCTGATTGCTAAAGAAAACACTTCACTACAAAATAACAATCACATTCAGTGCTGTGCCATGTCAGAGGTACTCACACAACCATCAATTCTCCTAACTAGTTGTCTTTTAATGTTAGTTGTGAGAACTTGGTGCTACAAGAGTTAATGGTTTTCTTGATTCTTATCGCTTGTTAGCCTGCGCCGCAGACGAAACTAAACCCTTGGTTAAGTCCTTACTAGCCTTACTAGCCGGGGTTAGTTTACGTCTGCGACGCAGGCTAATCGCTTGTCCGCTTGATAAAATACTAATATTGTAGAGAAATCAAATTCCAATCACAACAGGGAATTCATTTAAGGGTTAAAGGCCAAAAGTGAACAACTTTTGAACAACTCAAGTCTCCTTCTTAAACACCAATTTGTTGCTAAGAAATATTTCTGACCGTCAAATTTTGGAAACCGAACCTCCTATGGATGAGATTTTTGCACAACTTAGTTCTATTGAAGAGTCCTTCAAAAGTTTCAAAACACGGCCATATTTGACAATCTCTGAGGTAATCTTTTAAAAATTAATTGGTATTATTATTTTGATTATTTTGTAGCTCTCTGAATGGGATGAAGAAAATGTAATCCTTACAGGGTCGATGGACGGTGTTGTACGGGTAAGCGACATTTTGCTAATTTCAGAAGAGTTAAAGACCAAAAATCCGCGAAATCTCCGCGACTTAGCTCCTTTTTGCAAGTAAGAAGTGTCACATTTTGCTTCGTCCATTCTTTCATTGCAGTTTTGGGGAATCGAATTCTTCGACGAAGCAGCAAAAAATCGCCGGCGAAGCCTCCTGCCGCTATCGCCTAAAAGTGATGGCTCGACTCCAAAGAGCAAACAAGTCGATAGTGCAGCTGGAGTCCGGGACGAGTCACAAGGGACTGGGACTCAGTATTCTTCTTCGCAACCGCAGCTATCTCCAGACTCCTCTCCTACGGGAAGTGACAAAGCATCAGTCGATCAGAGCCCACAATCCAACCAGTCAGCTGTCATCTCTGAACAAGCAGAACCTCGTGCTAAATTGTCTAGTGACGAAACTTCTGAGGAAAAAAGCGGCGATCACGTGACGGTTACGGCTGCAGAGGATAGTGGGAAGAGTGAAGGAGTAGAAAAAAGACCTCACGTGACACCTAATTTGCGTGATGAAAGTATAGATGAAGATTATGTTATTATTCATCACAAGGGAAACGAGAAAGGAGACTTACCCAAACCAGGTACTCTGACGTTGTTTTCAGTTATCAAAACTGTTTGGTTCTTGTTCTTGTTCTTGTTCTCGTATTGTTGTTGTTGGTATTGTGTCGCCGTCAAACGTCTCAGGCAGTTCTTCTTTCTATTTCGGGGAATTTCGTTTATATTAAAGTGCAAGGATTAATAAAATAGTTGCTGTGTGTAAATATATTTTCATTTTCTCGAATGAGCGAGTATTTTTTGCTTTTTAAACGCTCCACAATCAAACCGAATGCTTTGACAAATGGCGCCGACAAATCCGTATTTACCCTACACAAGGTACCTGTTTTAAAACACGTAGAACTTTTTAGTAAAACTCAAAAAAAAATTAGTTAACCATCAGAATACCGTTAAAGTATCGATCTTTGAACAGTGAAAATTAGAACCTTTGACTGCGGTCGAGGTATTGTGGGGAAGTGATGCTGGTGTTGTTGTTTGTGTTGTTGTTGTTTATGTTGTAAATTTGTTACTATTGTTCTTACTGTACTGTTGTTGTTGTTGTTGTTGTGGTGGTGGTGGTTACTGTTATTGTCCTTGCTGCTGCTGTTTGTTGTTTTTTTGTTGTTGTTATTGTTTTTCCAGTTGGAATCTTTGTGATCGATGTCAGATTAGGCATATAATGATAGTGATCCCATGTAAAAAAAATGTAAATGTTGCTTGTAGTGTTCATGCACTTAGCATCATATCTCTTCGAGATAGCTTATTCTCATTTTGTTGATTTTTGTTATTTTCAGTGTGGAGAAGACGTTTGGTACTCAGGCATAAGCTGACAATGCACACAGCTTTTGCCAGGGAAGATAACGCTGCTCCAGCAGCAATTACCTCTTTGCTTGTGTCAAAGTAAGTCGACTTTAAAAACTACTGGTTTATAAGAACCACATAACAAGTTTTGATTTTCTTCTCAAAGCAGTTCCTTATCCCTACTGGCGCCATCTATTTATGTTTGAATCTTCGCTAATTGACTGACAGTTAACTGACAGACCAACAGACTGACCGATTGAACGAGCGACCGAGAGACAGACAGATCGTCTGACCAACCAAATGACTGACCGACCGATCCACTGAGCCAGTCAAGGAGCGACCAGGCAACTGACCAGACATCCAACCGACCCACTGACTGACTGACAGACAGACGGACAGACGGCTGTACTGACTGATGGATGGACAGACATTTCTGTGACGTTTTATTTCTAATTGTCTTCCATTTGCTTGTAGGGATCATCGTAAGTTATTGGTTGGAGATTTTCGCGGGCGAATCTACAGCTGGTCTGTGACAGATGCTGCAGGTATGGACTGATCGTACTGGGAAATACGTATGAAAATCCATAGGATACGCAGTTATTTCCATCTGTCTATCTGTCAACAACTTGAACTGTTCTTATACTTTTGACGCAAAGGTTTGAAGAGCGAGTATTGTAAGCTAATTTCTGACCAAGAGATGGTTCTGTTGACTCAAGCTGTAGTCCAGCCCCTCTGAGGGACACAAATCTGACGTTTCAGTACTGAGCTCTACAAATCTTGTGTTTACCATTATCAGTGATGCATGCCTCGAGTACGGAAGACCGCACAGACGAGATTCGGACAAGAAGATTATCTATCAATATTTTTTGATTTTTCAAATTCTTGATTTATGGAATGGTCACTTTTTACTTTTTCGTGGCCTAATAGTGAAAACCAGCAATACTTTGCCTCGCCTGACTTGTATATTTACGTTTTTTTCTGCAGGTCGTATGGCGGATCACTGGGTCAAGGATGAATTTGCCGACCTTTGCTCGAGCTGCGGGATCAAGTTCAAGTTCATTGAGAGACGTCATCACTGCAGGGATTGTGGGAAGGTGTTCTGTGCAAGGTATCACGTGACCAGAGTCATCACACAGAACGTTGACTTGATTTACTTCTTCGACTGGTTTTACAAGACTGACTGGTTTTCTTTCTTCAACTGTTTTATTGACGGGTTATACTAGATTGACTTCTCTGACTGGTTTTACTTCGACTGGTTTTACCAGTTCTCTGACTGGTTTTGCCAATTTGTCTTATTTACTTCTTTGACTGGTTTTTCATCTGACTGGCTCCACTACATTGACTGCAATCTTGGACGAAACTAGTTGAAATAAACGCATTTCACGAATTTTTCACAAATGTCCTGGGGATAAACTATTTTAACCCGCTTGCAGGTCCTCTTGCCCTATACTCAATGTTGTTTCTTGAGGTTTGCGGTTCGACAGGCTTTGTTTTTAAAAACACTTAAGCATTAACAATATTGAAATGGGGGGAGGGGTGTTGCAAAACTGAACTCTCTTAGCTAACATAGTGGAAATTTGCTAAGTGTTTGAACAGTTTTGTTCAAGATTGTGGTTTAACAAGATTGACTAGTTATATTATATTTTTCTTTTCTTCCTTTTTAGATGTAGCAGTTATGAATCCGAGGTGACCCGCCTTGGTATCCATGCCCCTGTCCGCGTGTGTCATGCGTGTTACAGCAAACTCAAGAAATCGTCAAAGAAGACCAACAGCTAGCGCCCAGACCTCTATCATTCCGGCAGCAGGAAAATTATTCAGACGTTTTTAATTCATTTAGGAACAGCACCCGAGTTCCAGAAGGAAGCTGTAAAAGATTACTCATCCGTTATCATTCTGTGTGTTGGTCTTGGATCAGGAATTTGACGAACAGACTGCTAGCTGTGTTAGGTTCCGTGGATAAACTGTAAAAGCAGGTCAAACTGTAGGAATTATCTGCGTTCGGGAACTTATCAAACCTTTGCAGCGATTATTCTTCAGGTTTTCGACATATCTGACCATTTACAGCTCAACTATTTTAGATGTGTATAATTTCTTGACTTCAACTACGTCCAACAAAAGAACTTTTATATTTAGTTTAGTCTTTTTTCAACAAAATTATTTTAGCAAAAGTCTGTCACCGGCAAATTATATACGTTTTGACATGTCGAAACCCCTTCGACATTCTGCATAACAGAGAGATTTTCTCGAAAGACTTAATTTTGTGGTCATCTGTTCCGGCTTTTTCTTTCGAGGCTTTACGAAAAAAAAAAATTCTTAAAATTTAATTTCTTACGAACGATTTGCTTGATTGAGCAAAACACGATTTTTCATTCGTAACTGGTGCTCTCAATGCTAAGTTGCATTAGTGCAGTTCCAATGTGGCACCAATATTGTGCCGATGTAGTTCTATTATAGTAACTATGTAATTCCAATATTATATAGTACCGATGTAGTACCATTATAGATGAAGTTGCAGTATAGAGCTAGTACAGTCGGCAAAGGGAACAGAACAGTTTGGACCAGAAATCTGCCAAATCCCCGTGTCCCTTTTGGACCACGAGTTTCTTAGACGCTATCAAAACTTCGTTTAAATAATCGACCTATTGAGTTTCCAACTGAGGAAAAGTTCTGTACTGCACACTAAAAGAGACATTCTGATAAAATTCTGCGCGTCCTATCACATTTGAACGAAATATTGTCAAGTCATTGCCTGATAGTTAATATATTTTGTATGTAAAGAAAGTAATTGTCAGCAGGAAAAGCTACTAAAGGGAAAAAGTAATAAATTTGTAAATATGTTATTCTGTCTTAGGGCACAATAAACTAAAGGCGTATTCGCCTTTAAGAAATGAGCAGGCTGGATTGTAAGTGTGAAGAACATTTTATTTTATCGTGAGGCTATTTTTTGTTCGTACACATCATGACATGCACTCGAGTAAAATGAAATAAAGGACTTTCGACCTATTCAAAATAACAGCAAAATTAAGTATTGCCGACCACAAACGCTTTGAATCAAAATCATGGGAAATGTTAACTCCACGATTCGCCCAGTGGCAAACGCCTCAGTATGTTTTTAATATCATTATAATTTAAAAGAAATCCAACTGTATGAACAAACCTCGCATTTTTTATCTCATTTTTGCCTTTCTCTAGTTTTTTTTTTTTGAAAAGGTGAGCAAACTTTTGTGATGTGTTGATAATCATTACTTCATTTGCGTCCTCGCCAACGTTAGAGATCTTCGCTTCTTAACAGCCTCCTGTCATTTGCCGAGGGTTCTTCAAAATTAGACTATTTTTGTTGAGCTTTCTGATTTTGATATCATAAAGCGAAAAAGCAGTGTCCACTTAACTTCCATCAAAGGAGACCACTTAATAATAGCTTACTAAAGTTAAAAACACCAAACAGGTAAAGATAAACCAAAAATTACAAGGTTTGTGAACACTGAGCCCCAGTTACGAGCGACAAAATTTAAATATTTATGCAAAACTTTAAGCGAAGTTTTAAGGTCGCACCATCCTTGGCGTGGCTCTGTTTTAACTTTAACGTACAACTATAAAGCACATTAAGGATTCTATTAAGTTAACGAGGAAACAAACTAATAATTTTAAGTGTTTCCTTAACTCAGTGACTAGGTTTTTTACTTTAAATAATTTGAAGAAGTGTCCTATAATGCGATTTCGTAAGAGACTAAGAGTCAGAAATGAGCGATTTACAGTTCCTGTTTTTCATGCTCTTTTCTTTGTGGATGAGCCCTCGAGTCAGTTCCTTGATCACGTGCTTCCTGGTCTCCTTGCACGTGATCTGTGTCGTCATCATTTGGTGCGGTGTCTCCATCATCCGTACTCTGGTTTGCTTCGTCCCCAGGCTCCTGTTCAGTAGAATCCCCGTAATCCTCTATGTCCTCGAATGGCTGTTCAATCCCAAGAGTCAAATGGGCCAGTGCATAATACATGTTGATAAAACTTTGACGAAATACGAAGTACTTCTCCATGGCGAAAAATTTAAAGTTGTCTAACGCGGTTAGGTTTTTGCTTGACATTTTTTCCTGCCTTGTAGGCATCGTTTCTGTTGAACAACAAAAGTAAAGACATTTATTACAAACTGTACAGCACGTGCTGCAACAACGTTTTTAACTCCCAATACAGTTGGGCTGAGTGTTAAGGTGGGGGGGAGGGGGCATCGTACTTCAAGCCAAGCACATACCCCTGGGGGTGCATTCCCTTACTAATATTTCCTAAAAATGTCTTAAAAAGTGTCTGGCGTGTCCGTAGTTGATTTGTGACAATGCGTACCTGTAACTAAGCAGTTCAGACGATCCTGCTTCATGGTGCCTTTTGGGGTTTTTCTTTATAATTAGACGTCGGAGAGCAGAAAATGTACCTTGTTGTTACTTATTTTTGCGGAACTTTATTTTTTCGCGATTTTCAAAAAATCACGAAATTAAAGACCTGCGAAAATTTATTTCAAACGTTTTCTATTGTATTTTTTTAATTGCGTATTTTTTGGCCAAATCGCGAAAATCAAGTCCCGCGAAAATAAGTAACAATAAGGTACACTTGAACCATCTGTTTCTCGAAACCCCCGATTTTCCGTTTCTCCTAGAGGTTCGAGAAATGTGAATTCTGCTATGGTAGCGTGTGCCATAGAGCGATTTTCACTCGAGTGTCGAACGACAAGTAATTCACGTTTGCTTTGGGTTTGTATTGCTACACTTAGTGATGAGCTAAAAATTCTCGCCCTTTTTTTCAACTGTATTTATTTTGCTTCGAGTTTGCTTGGCTCACTGGATTGTCTGCGTTCTTTTTGATTGGCCAAAGTGATTACTTTAGTTTTGGTTTTACGACACTCAATCAAAACTCGCTCACTAAAATTATAACTTTTGAATACATTGTTTGAAGCAAATTTTGAACCATTTGCTATCGACTTTGGCACTGTAACTAAACTTTGCACGTTCTTTCAAGTGATGACTACTGTTTTTTTAATTGAATTGATTTCTTTTATTCGTTGTGTTAACGATGACGTAAGCAAAGATTGCCCTGTTTTGAACTTACCCGGATGTAGTATCCAGTTCCTTATGGTTTCGTTGTTCCACTCGGTCATGTTAGTAAACACGTACATCCAGCATGAAGGTGTGTCAGACACAGTGTACACCACATGAGTGTCATTAGACGGAATGGAAATCTCTTCACCCACTTGTACAGTATGGTTCGTATTGTTGAACTCCACCATCACTTGACCTGAGGAAAACGTTTACAGTTTTATTATACCCCAGCTTCATTAGGTTATAGTTGGTCGCTTTGGCAAAGTCGACAACAGCGTCGATGAAAACAAGAATTATCTTTAACTCTATTCAGTGTAATTATGTTTAAATGATAAATGTGGATAAATGTAAAGTGAAATGGCAACTTGGATAAAGTGAAAGTAAATGAAGAAGCGTTCTCAAGTTGACATATTTGAGCCTGCAGTTGGCAGGACATGTGTCACACATAAGAGCCTAGTGTATGACCTCGCTCACCACGAGTCTTCCATAGCTCAGTGGTTTAATAGAGCGTCCAACCGGTATTCTGGAAGGTTATGGGTTCGACTCCCGTTGGGGGAACTCGGAAAATCTTTTTTCCGAGTATTCAACTTGAGAACGCTTCTTCATTTACTTTCACTTTATCCAAGTTGCCATTTCACTTTACATATATTCAGTGTCTTTATCGGTACTAGTATGGGTCTAGTATAGGTGAATATGTAAAAACAGGGCTCAACAATAACATAGGAGTTTGATGCAATATAATTAGCGTACGTGAAAGCCGCGAATTAAAGCTCAGAGTTATTCTATACTTTTCACAATCTTCTTTTTTCTTAAAGTTTTAATTTGCATCTTGCTGGGTTCAAGCTAGAAAATGTACAAGAATTGTAAGATTTTGTATTCACAGTGGATTGAAACTTGCAAAGGAACACCCCTGAAGTCGAAAGTGGTATAGGCCAAGACCCTTTTATTTTACAGTGCGCCTTAGTGTATCATGTTTGCTGCACAAAACAGTAAACAATGTAAGCGACATGCCACATAAACTTTTTGTAGAACAAAAGAGGTCCATGTGAGACATTTTAAGATGTTAGTAACAAATTACTCCCGGGATTGAAAAAAGAATAAAATATAGGCCAGTTCCCAGTGCTGTTTCGTTTAAATCACAAAATGCCTTGTAAATTAGACCAATTCTGCAGATCATCTCCTGTTTGTCAAACATGTTCATTCATTAGTAACAAGATTACGAATTTTTTTTAGGTGTATTTTAAGAATGTTTGTCCAATAATCGCAAGCCTTTACAAAAACCAATAAATTTTTAACCCTTTACCGTGTAGCAGAGTCAACGATGAGTTCAGTTCTTCAACCACATAATTTTCCAAGAAAAGACCTGGAAAATCAGCCACAAATGTAATGGCACTAAAATTGGACTTCTCCTTCAGCTCCTTCCTAATCTGGACCATTTTCTCGCGCCACGGAGACAGCTCCGTAAGCAAAGGCTGAACCCAGGGTGTCTGTTTAAATGGCGACCATGGCGCAGTGACCATGTCCACTCTGGGATCAACCATGCGCTGTTGAAAGCGCTTGTTCATGGAGCGCCACACATCCAGGTAGATGGCCGGGTCAGTGATGTTGAGGTCCTGGCGAGCCTTGAGCTTCTCAGCCATGCAGGTCATGTACTGTTTGGTCATGTCTGGGTGTGAATTCCAACGTGACTGCCGCTGCTCTCTTAACCACGCCTATGAAAACATCATAGCTTAACCTTAGCAATCTATCTGACACTGTTGTTCTTATTGAGAACACTGTGAACAAAAGTATAGTTTGACAAAAAACGATGGTTGATCAGTCCAGGCACTCCACTCTGTAGAATGAATCAACTAAGAGTATCCCCAGCAATTTACTGATCCCCGTTAGTACCCTGGATGGCTCGATGGAGGGAGGTTGTGCGTTGTGCATCTTGCCCCCTCCCCCCCCCCAGCCAGAGCTCAATCCTAGACTGTTAATGAGTTTGGGATGTGATGCTTGAATCCAACTGAGTGGATGAGAGAGTAGAGTGGTGAGTGAGTGAGAGGCAGTGTTTAACCCTTAGTTATTTTTGCCATGTGTTTGGAGTACCTGTGGCATCATTACAGAGTAATTTAATCGGATCAATTTAGGTTTCTGGGAAACTGCTCACCTACCCCTCCCCAAACCTAACATTTTTCCCAAAGCGATAAGTAAGGGTTAATGTTAGGTTTGGGGAGGGGTAGGTGAGCAGTTTCCCAGAAACCTAAATTGATCCATTTAATCTTACCGAGGGCCTTATATAAGTGACCTCTCCAGATGCTCGATCCACGACTTTGACCCTGACGTGTTGAGTACTCCAGGAATGTACCATCATGTCCCATGAGTAGCCATACAGACCTTGAGTCCACGCATTATAACCCTGAAATCAAATATTCAGCATGATATGTGGAACAGGCTATTAAAGGGAGGGTGACAATTCAATAAACTCGGTTTGAGCTGGACAATGTATTTATGGAGGTGGCCTCATAAAGTCTGAACCTTTTTTTCGACAGTTTTTTAAAATTATATGTCATGTTCCTGGTTTTTTTTGTTTTTGTTTTTTTGCACTTTTGCAATGAAACAGTCTGATCCATCAGAGAGAGTTTTAAAGGCGTAATGGCAAGGTGTAGTAACCATAAGCAACTTTAGTTTAAAGTTTGTCGACGCCATAAAACCTGGTCACTAACTCTTAGGCATACATCCAGAATTTTAACACAGATGTCATTTATATTTGGAAGGAATTTTACAACATGGAAAAGGCTTTACATAAAAATTATTTGCTGTGTACAAAGGCACAAGAAGCTAATGATAAAAAAACAAAACCTTTAAAACCATGAAAGGCAATACATGGGGCCTATAACTGGGTAAAATTATACTCAAACCTTCATATAAACTCAGTGCTACCTATTTTTTTGAGAGATTTTCCACGCATGAATGAGAGGACTTATTTTGAGTAGACCTTTTAAAATTTCTCATTGTTTGTGGTATCAAATTATACATGTACATGTATGTATTCAGTGACTTAGTGGGATTGAAGTAACCATACCTTAGTAATAAAGTGTGAGTATGGAAGAAACAGCTGAACGCCAACGTAGAGAAGCATGACACACACTACAGCCATGTGCTTAGCTGTTGGTGTTCGACATTTCTTTGACGTCTTTGTTTTACCACTCTTGTCCCGATCACCCTCTGGAACCTTGACAGCTTCTGGGTACACACAATGTTCACTTGCTTGAGGTTCAGCTTGTGATGGTAAAATCTTGGTGATGAAGCTCAGCAAGCATGAAAACACTTTCTTAGGCCAGTTATAAGCACAAAACAAAGGTAACGTGGCCAGCATGGCGTACGGGAACATGCCGATGTGAAACATCTGGGAATTCATGCCATGGAACATGGCACCAAATAATATTCCAATGGGGCGTGTCTTTTCAAAAACGAGAAGAAAACCCTCTGACAGGTCAAAC
Organism: Oculina patagonica; assembly: GCF_052425735.1. NCBI lineage: Eukaryota > Metazoa > Cnidaria > Anthozoa > Scleractinia > Oculinidae > Oculina > Oculina patagonica. Next base: position 28,213,921 of record NC_135766.1, on the reverse strand, counting down.
ATTAACCCTCCAATGTGTACAAGAAAGAGGTCAATTTGTTCATTGCTCAGAAAAAATCGGAATGGATCAAACACCCATGCACGGGACAGTCCTGTCATGGAATATCCTGTCATCCAATCCATGTCAATCTTCTTTATTCCAGCATAAAAGTATACCAGAAAAATCTAGTGAGGAAAGAGAGAAATCACTTAACAATACTCATGTTACATTCTGCATGTTTTGACTAGAGCTTTAACTGTGTAACTAGCTTTAATAACAACAGCAGTGTAATTCTAGTGATGACAGTAACTGTGATTTTTCTTGAAGGATATAGCAAGGGGAGGGAGTGACTCATTATCCTGTTTCACATGCAAATTGTAACAAAATTCACATATCATGTAAACTTCAAACAACAAATTAAGTCAAACACCCTTTTCTTCTAGGTGTTCTATACCTGCCAACTCTCACGCCTTGGGCGTGAGTTTCACGCCTGCGAGTTGAAAACTTCGATCTCACGCCAACTCACGCTTACGAACCAATTTCTCACGCCTAGTCGAAAAATGTGAGTTAACACAACCACAAACGACACATTTTCCAAAAAATGTAATCTCAAACCAGTGTGAGAAAAGAAAACTCCATGTAAAATGAGTAAATGGCGATACTTTCCCCGAAATGACAGAGTTTCGACAAAAAAAAGCGTTGGGAATGAGGTCGTGTTTAGCAAAACACGTACATGTACTGGGATCGGAATATGTTCAGAACGTCTTCGGAATACTTCAGACATCTTTGGAAAACTTCGGACATTGTCGTATCGTCTTCAGAAATCCTGGCACTCTCAGGATAAAAATCTCACACCTTTGACCCAGAAAAGGTTGGCAGGTATAGTGTTCTCGCATGGCGCAATATAATTTTTACCCTTGTCATGTGTCATGCATAATCCCTTTGTTATCCTCCTCTTAGTTGGCCACAAAGCATGCATTAACACTTAAAAATGCCAACAGTACCATATTTTACTAACTAACAAGCTCTAAAAAAATTGAATGCTAGAGGTAAAAAATACCTGAAAACGTAGCAAAACATAGTTCCACTTTGGTACATGAGAATTCTTTAATTCAGGATTAAATATTCCATCCAAAGACCTTTAAAAAAACAAACAAACAAACAAAATTAATGACATTTTCATGGTTTTCTTTGTGTTATATTATTGCCCCTCCTCACAATTTAGGGGTAATTTGACAAGGGATTTTTTGAGGTTATATTCTTGGTCCAGGTACTTTTTTGGGTAATGTTGGAAGACTTAGGGATTTTTTTGGGTCCTGAGTTTTGTCTCCATTCGATCATTCCCGTCATTAACAAGCCGGAGTACCCCCCTGGGATTATTGGGCAGGAAATGGTCAACAAAAGCAAACTGTCTATTAATCAACAAAATCAATAGATCTTAATAATAAAGGAAGACTTCAACTTACCAGTAGCGGTTAGCATCAGTCATAAGAAGCATCACTGAAAACAATCCATACAAGTATGAATGATTGTTCCATCGTGCCTTCTCCAACATAAAAACGTACCAATATGTCACCATGAACATCAAACAGCTAAAACGAAACTTAAATCCAAGAAAGATCCCAAGGGCCCCAAGAAACATGACAAGGTACACGACATGCATCCAGTCGACTGACAGAGGTTGAACAAAGTTGAAAAGCGGGAAGTGGCAAGTTTCTTCCCCATAATGTCTTTCGATGTATAGCATGCCACGTTCTTGAGGGATATCAATAATCATAAGTAATCCTGAAAAACAAAAAAAGTTGGTACTCAGGATAAAAATATTATGATATTTATTTGCACTTGTAATTACTGCTTAGTTTACACAAAAAAGACGATGTACCAGGTCATAAGGATTATAAGGCAGCAGGCTAACATTAGGACATCAAAACAATGAAAATGTGTAATTCATTACGAATTCAGTTATTAATTCATGCAGGCCCAACGAAGTGGAAAATGGCCCAGGGGGACTAAGTGACTTAGCAACCGAATGCAGTTTTATCGATTACGAAAAACCGGTTTGTGACTCCGCGAAAATCAAACGAGTAAACGAACTAGCGAACAAACCCTTTGAGGTGTTCATTAAGCATCGGAGATCGGAGAATTCTCCTTCTACTACGTAGAATTCTCCGGCTAAGTTTCAAAGGCCTCTACCTATTTTCTTATTAATATGCAGAACCTTTAAGAATCATTCTCCGGTTACTTTACACTACTCTCCTGCTATTACAATTCTTAATGAAAACCCTGCCGCTTTGAGACTCCCAAGACAACTCCTGATTGGACGTGAGGGCTTCTGAATATTAAATACCCGACCTGACTCGGGTCCTCTGAATTACACATTTTCATCGCTGTGATGTCGTCATCAAATATTGTTTAAAAATAAATTTAAAAAGATGCAAGGCTTATCAAACAGCTGAGAATGTTTCATTTTAATTACAATAGGGTTTTTTTAAAATGGTCCAATATTTTGATTGAGTAAAACTAACATTAATCAGAAGCAAGGAAAGCTAATTAAAATTGAAACACTTAGGGTTACAATACTGAAAAGAAAGTAAACTAACATAAAATGCTGATATTATATATAAACTAAAATAATTTACAAAGGAGGAAAAATGCACATGTAACCATAGCAATTAGAAAATTCAAGTCTGCTCACATCTATTCATGCCATATACATGTAGTTCAAAAGGTGAAATGGTTATTGCTTGTTTTCATCAAGTTCACACTATAGATTCATCCTTTTCTGACTACAGTAAATATAGTTACATGGTTTTCCCCTTTTGGTCAGACTATATGCTGGGGGAGGTGGGGAAAGAATACTTTTTTTAACCCTTTTAAATTTCTATAGCCAACTCATGCATGTGGCCAGATTTAATTGGTCCATAGGAGGCCAAATGCTCAGGGGGGTACTTGGGATTTCAAGTAACGGGGATGATCGAAGGATTTTTTGGGGGGTTGAAATTTTAGATTCCAGGATTTTTTGGGGGCAGGTAAATTTGGCAAGTATTTTTTTTATTTAAGTAGGGATATTTTTGGGTATTAAAAACAATCTGAAGATTTGTGGTAGTGCCTTGGCTGCATAGCTCTGCGAATAGAGTTCAAACAAACATGTTTTGCTGTTGATTTTTGAGGGGTCAATTTTTGATCTAGGGATTTTTTGGAGTTATGTTGGAAGTCCTAGGGATTTTTTGGATCTTGCTTTTTTTCTCCCACTCGATCACCCCTGTTACTTGAAATCCCGAGTACCCCCCCCCCTCATCTCCCCCCTGGGGCCAAATGAACAGGGTTCTACCTACATGTATTATACTGAACATGAAAAAGACAAAAACAACAACAATCTTACCAAATAAAATTCTTAATACACCAAGGTTTGATGGATCAACTGGTGAAGTCATGAACAGTAAGAATTTATTCCATAAGCTGGACTGAACCACGGAAGACTGGCTTGTCTTGTCTTCCTCTGTTGTGGCTTTTTTGCCCATCTTTAATAGCCTGTTCTTCAAGCAATGAAACCGTTCTAGACGTTGGTTCCTCTTGTGCCTTAATTAAGGAAATAAAATCGGTCAGACTTAACTTAATTTATAGCAAGTTACATTTTATTTCACAGGTTTACAAATTTTCTTAGGCGATTTGGATATTTCGTGACTGATCATAAAGGCTTCGGTTTAATTAAGCTTAAAACTTTAGCTTTTCCACCAAACGTAACTTCTGCCTGTTGATTTAATAAGTCAATTCTTAATGTCCCAGCTGTGTTTAATAAGTGGGCTTGATTTTAACTTCAGTTCTTCGCGCAAAACCCAGTCAATATTTTGCGTGAATTTGCGATCTAACCTGAGAATCTCAAACGAACCCGCGTTTCCGGAGAATTATTGATTCTCGATCGAGTTAACCGTTTAGAGAAGTTCCTCCGTAAATACTGGCAGTTTAACTGAATTATTGTTGCGCATTGTAAATAATTTAGAAGGTTTCTACAAATAACCTACCTGGGAGATATATTTGTACACCAAACGCTGGTGCCCGGGGCTGGACAAAAGATCAGGCGCGCTTTTAAAAGCAAAATCCACCCTAATCTACGGTAATAACTTGACTGCTACACTCAGCTGCCCAATTTCTTTTGTGCCTACTTTATAATCATCTGCTCAGCCATCTGCTATCGTGGCATAACATTGATTGGCTGAGCTTCTCACTTTGAAAATTATTATGAAAATTTTTGTTGCATGACCGCCATTTTGTTTTTGAATGGGGGACTAGTTTCCAGCTTTCTCTCGTTCAGTGTAACAAGAAAATTTACGCGAAGCTGCCGCAAAAATCCCGTATTGTGTTTTGTTATGTCTTTTTTGCGCGGACGGGATTTTAAAAACACAAACACAGTTTTTGTTTTCGGTCTTTTAGTGGTTTATTTGTGTTTCTTTGCGATCAACTCGCTTTCTTCGCTTGAAATCTTTTATTTATAGCCTCGCACCTAATTTGGAGGTCAGCGTTGCGTGTTCTTTTTTGGCGAAAAAAAGAAGGCCTGATTTTTTATTATTTTCTGGCAACCGATCTGAAACTTTCGCTTCCAGTACTTTTTACGTCCGTTTCACGCCTCTTCCCTGGTGGATCACTGCTCTTTGTTCTCTTCTCTTGTAAAATATTACAGAATGTAACATTGTTCCCGCAACCTCGGCAATGCCTCTTCATGCCCTCCCCTTTCCTGTCGCCGATAGATTCGACTCCCCCTTTACCCCAGGGTTCCCGCCCCAACCTTGTCTTGGCAATTGAGCGTAAAGCCAACCCTACCTAAGGTGGGACTTAACATAAAGGTTCTTTTTCTGTCGCTTTTCATGAGTTTTTGAAAATGATATCTCGTTCGCTTTTTAAGCAATGCAAAAACACTATGCTCGTCCCACAAATCTATGTTAAAAGGGTGCTGTGTAAATATTTGGGTGATTTTTGGAGACTTTTGGAAGGAGATAATTTTTCTTAAAGGAGTTGTAAAATTTAGAAAAATAAGAAATATTAAAGATTTGAGGAAGTTTTAAAATTAGAATTTGAAGTTTAAAATCAGTAGACGGACACCAGACAGTCCCGTGACAACCTGGAGTGCTCTTGCGTGGGGGTCAACTGTCTGTTGGTGTTCCAAAAATAATTTTCTTCCTTTCATTCTTTTTATAAATTACTATAAATTTCACTCAAATTTACGTTAAGTCCCCCCTTAAACGTAAACTGACCTCGCTTTCCATTTATTACTGAAATATCAGAACTGACTGGTCGGGCTGTTCTTAAATGAAATGCGTCGATAGATCCGAGAACTGGTATGGACAGACTGCGAAAGCGCCAGAAAAAAATGCAAGAATGTAAATTTTGCCGTGCTAAAACTCATGACTTCACGGAAAAATTCACTTTTTTCGTCATTTGCAAACTCGAAATACATGTTTATCACAGGTAAATTCCTCCTTTTATTTCATATGCTATCTTGATACACTCAAAGCTATTGTACCGCGAGAAGGCTTACGAGAAAGACACCACCCAAGGTAAAAGTTGGTCGTTAAGAAAACCCCACTTCGTTAACTCCTTCCGAGGACCCAGTCGCTAACGGGAGTGGTCGATTTGAGAGAAGTTTTCCTGAGAATATTAACGGGGTTTTATGAGGGTGGTTGCAGAGGGGAGCTGTTCGCTTATAAGGGTGTTCGCAAGAGGAGCTTCAACTGTATTTAAAAAAAACGATAAGGAATTCCAGGAAAACTCTTCTGTAAAAATAAAGGCCTAGCCAAACGGCCAGGCCAGGCCTTGCGTGCACTTGCGATGACTTGCGTTCACCTTGGCAAATTTGCACGCAAGTGAACGCAAGTTTTTAACCGTTTCAACGCAAGTCAACGAAGTTTTGCTGTTTACTCTAAGTACTGAATTGCAGCGCGCGCAGTAGCATTGAAATGGCTTTTTCGACAACTTGCGTGCACTTGCGAGTGAACTTGTCTGTCCGTTCGGCCAGCCAACGCAAGTCTGTACGCAAGTTCAACTTGCGTCCACTTGCGTTACCGTTTGGCCAAGGAGATTATGGAGTGCGGTGGCCTTGCGTTCATGTTGGTTAAAGTTCCAACTTGTGTTTTTAAAGGACATCTGAGTGGGGGAGGTAAAGTAATCAGTCACACAAGACATTTAATGTTAAGTTTTAATGCTTTCATCTTTAAGTGTTTCATCTGTTACATTGTCCATGTTTACATTTGTTTCTTGTTTCTTCTCAGAAAGAGATGATTTAAATTTTCTCATCTTCATTAGCTTGAGGCTGGCAACATCACAATCCCAGTCCCTGAAAAAAACAGACAGACCACTCAATGAATACACATCATTAATTTGTACCAAAACATTTTTCTCTTATTTCTTGCATTTACGGATAGATACTCTAGGGTTCGTACTCATTTGAGCTTTTGAAATTCCATGACTTTCCATGACCTTTTCCATGACTTTTCAAATTTTTCCATGACCTAAGTTTGACCATTTTTCTTGAAAATTTTCAACAATTATCTTGATTTCGGGTACGTTTTACCATTTTCTTGACAAAAAAATAACCTGCCTAATTTATTTTGTACAATCAATACCATTTTTCCATGACTTTCCATGACCCACACTTAAATTCCATGACTTTTCAGGCCTGGAAAATGAAATTCTAAGATTCCACGACGTTTCAGGATTTCCAAGAACTGCACGAACCCTGTACTTGCCAAGTTTCAACATTGAGTTTGCTCTTACATTTCTAGAATCGCTTTAGAGCAAGTTTTTAGCACAAGAGTAAAATTATGGGCTATTATGTGTTGCTTAGCTTTTGCTTAGCTCCATATTTAGCCAAAAAACAGGTGACTAATTCCAACCAATCACAACCAACATGCCTTTCTCTCAACCAATCAGGAACAGAGCCAATACGAACTGTACCTCAACTTCTGTGCGTTTCCCGTGCTTTTATTTGCGACAGCTTGTTGCAAGTCAATGCTTTTAGCTCTGATTGGTTGACTGCGTTTGGCAGTTGATGTGATTGGTCAGAGTAATTTTGATTGGTTTTATAACAGTTCTTAGAAGAACACTCTTCAAGTCAAAGATCCCTGTACTTACCTAAATTGAACCAACGTTTTAGCAGATGTGAGGTCTGGGAGTTCTGTACAATGGAAAGAAAATACAAAAGTGGACATATGCATCAATCATGGCTTACCTTCAAAGTCAGTAACACAAAATTTAAATGTTCTTTAGAAGTTTCTTTTTGTACTTAGTACAATTGTTTCAAAAAATGCAAATCAACAAAACTAGCTCACGAGTAGTGTTCTCAGTGGTCTGTATTGCACAACTTCAAACTGTTTCTTAAAGAATGCTCCTATTTAGCAAGGAGTAGTTTGCCACAACCATAAAATTTGATTTAGGGAGAGCACTTTTTAAATTTCGGTAGCTCAAGGAAGTCCTGATGCTATTGGCCACAGAGTCCTTATTTGTGTATTTCATTTTTTGTTTGCCTTGCCACCCAAACTTGGTTAAAACTGCTCTTATGAATTGAAACTCACCCTAAACTAACAAAAATGGATTGAAGCATAATCATTAAGTACACTTGTCGAATAGGGGGCAGTCATTAGAATAGGGTCAGAGGCATGGTGGTCTGGACTCTCAATCAAGCAGTTTGGGTTCAAGCCCTGGCTGGGGTCACTGCATTTTGTTCTTGGGCAAGACACTCAACTCCTATGGTGCCTATCTCCATCCACGTGTTTATAAATGGGTACCAGCAAATATAATGCTGGGGAGTAACCTTGTGATGGACTAGCATCCCATCCAGGGAGAAGTAGAAATACTCCTAGTCACTTCATGTTATGGAAACCAGGATAAGCTATGGCCTGGTATGCCACTAGGCTTGAACACAGACTTTACCTTTTCGTACCTTACTATTAGAATAGGAGTGCTTGTTGAAATACCTTCAAAGGGGCGAGCATTAAAGTGAAGGGGGCTTTTTAGGAAAGAGAGTGCTAAACCAGTTCAATCTTCTGATTGCAAGAGTGATCAACTTTACTTTCAAGCAGACAGATTAAGAGAGTATATACATGTTTGTGCCAATGTGCAATCAACTTCTTACAACAGTGTAAACTTGGATGTAACTAGTAGCCTACCTATGCCACAAGTGTTATATAGCTCTCTTTCACGTTCAACGATAATTTTTATTGTGTCCTCTCTTGATGCATGAGCTCTGCCTTGTCTTCCTTTTATACTGTTCTGTTCATTAATCTGCTGAAGCTCTTGATCAAATCGATGTAAATAGCTGGGAAATAAAAATGAAATGAAATATTCAAGGTTTAGGTTTTAAGTATCACTGTTCCCAAGTACAGATAGTTGGGGATGTCCTGTAGATTGAAGCACACCAAATGATAAAAAGAAGAGACAGACCAAAGGTGATCTGAAAAAAGTGCAATGGAGAGAGAAAGCCGAAGAAGCATGGCCCCATCTCAAAGCAATACCCTTCAGAGCTTGACATCACTACTGAAGTAAGGATTATAATGGATTCCATAATTAGGGGTGTTGAATGGTAAATTTAAGAATTACAAGACGGCAAGACTGATATCTTTTTTGCAAGCCCAAGACCTTTTAAGGTTTGGAAAAGAAATCAAAAAAAATTGAGACGATGATCGAGACTTATCAAATTTGATTAAAATTGTGTGAGGCACACATTCTTTAGAAACATTCACAAACCCTATAATTATGTGTGATTTGCTATGCTTCATAATTTGGTGTACTTACTAGAGTTGTTGTTATAACCGGTACAATTCAGCAACAGCTTCAGGCTTGTATCAAGGTTGAAGACCCACAACAAAGAATGTGGGCATAAAGTTAATAGGGAAGTGGGGGGGGAGTGCACTAAATGTACTGGACTTAAAAAAAATGTCCCCTTCCAGTGTTTTCCACTGAAAAGGTAAACTCCCTTCCCTGGATCTTTTACGCAAGCGACATACATCACCTGACTATCAGCATAACAGGCAAAACAAATCATGTACCTAAACTCTGAATGTGGCAGTCACTAACAAGTAATGAATAAATATAACAAGCAGAGTTTAGCTAAAGTAGCTGAGATCAATGAAAGAAAAGCACCTCTCAATAAGTTCACACATTTCAGCACAGGAATATTGTGTCTTTTCTTCCTCTACATTTTCATAAAACCATCTAAACTTTTCACCAACTGCAAAACAAAAAAATAATAGCAAATTTCCACTCCTCAGGATTTCCATTGACCTTCAATGGTGTCATGAACATATCTATTTTTGTCATGGACTGAGACATTTGATTGACATTGTGATTTGATACTATAGTGATTGCGACACATTGTAGAGGTCCCCAATAGGGTTTTCAGATCACGCCATCCTGGCTAAAATTTTCCCTCAATCCCGTAATCCCAAAGGTTTTTATCTACTTATCCCGATACCAACCATTTATTGTTTCCTTTTCTTAATCCTTTGTTTCAACAATAAAACGCCTTTCAATGGGTGTATATCCCGGGGGGGGGGGGGGGGGGTACTCCCATATGTGGCCTATATAGGTATGTGCCGCCCGATAGGGTATGGTTTTTGAGGTTCTCAGTCCTTAAATAGGGTATCATTTTTGCTCCTTTTGACAATGTGTTCCCGGTGTGATCCTTAGATAGGGTACCTAAATTTTATTAGCTAAAATAAACGCCCAGATAAACGAAAAAAAGGTATCTTAAAACTGAATTTTCTGTTCAGGTATTAGTAAAGCGATTTTATAAAGATTTGTGTCTTGTCGTGCGCGGTTAGCCGTTATTTGGGTCGTCATGGAATGCTTCTCCTCCCCTTGAATAGGGTGTCATTTTTCGGTTTTGGGCCTTAAATAGGGTATCAATTTTCGCTTTCGTTATCCTTAAATAGGGTCAGGGTTTAAGAACCTTGGCAGCACACCCCTATCCGAAATTTATGGGAGTACCCCCCCCCCCCGGGGTGTATATTCCCTCCCAGCACTGGTCTTGAAGTCTTTGGTTACTGACAATAAGCTTATTTCTTTCTTTCTGAGTAACTGGCACATGGAAACACGGTAACTTGTGTAAGTCAAAATAAATCCTTTGTGCGGCTTTTTGTAATGTTCACGAAGATTGTAAAAAAAAATAAAAAAATGTAAATGTTGTTTATAGTGGTCATGCACTTAGCTTCGAGATAGCTAGTTTACAGGCATGCCACTGAAACAGATGAAACAAACATTTTAAATGAACATAACGTGGTTAAAAATCCCAACTGGCAGGAGGCAGACCAGTTGGCTATATACAAAGTGTGACCGAGGATTTGAAATCGGGACTACCGAGAAACAAATCCAGCTAGTGGCAGGGACAGGTCTTGAACCGGGGACCTCCGGATTACAACACCAGCGCCCTAGACCACTCGGCCACGCTTGCCTCCGTTGCAATTGCAACATGTTTTTCTTTACAAGTACATCATTTTTTTTGTCAGTACTTTCCGTTTCCTGTGTGAAAGCGGGACAATGAAGTGGAGTGGGACAGGAGGGTGGCCCGAACCTGGGAGAAAAGGGGCGGGAGGTGGATGAAGTTCAAGAAGCGGGATTCCCAAGGTGGCGCGAAGCGAGAGAAATTGAAACAATTTCACAGCAATTTGTTATTTTTTGCAAATGAAATAGGACAAAGAGGAGAGAACCAAATCTATGGAAAGGGGCTGGAAGCAGGAGAAAAAGGTACAGGAATCAAGAGGTTCAGGACCCCCCATCTCCCCTCACAATAAATCTATTGTAATCATAGTCTCAAAGGTCAGCTGTCTCATTGTCTCTCAACCAAAGGCCCATTGTCTCTTGCTTCAGATGCTTGGGTTGATGCACAAACAGTAAAGCTTTGCTTGTATCAAGGCGGCAGATCATTTTTTACTGGTAGATAAAACTTAGCATTGAAACAAATTTAATACCTTTAATTTGGAGAAGGTAGCTTCTTTCTGTCTTTTTCCTACAAAGCAATGAAATAACATCAAGCAACAACAAACAAAAAAAGAAATTTATTTTAAAAGAAGGAGTATAAGGAGATAGAAGGAAAAGAAGCCAAAACCAGCAACTACTGCTTCTACTGAAGGAGCCGTAAAGTGAAAATACAAAACAAGCAAAGGCTATGGTGAGGGATTCTATAAAATAGACCAGCTTGCTACTGGTCCAACTGCAAACCCTAAAGGCTGGTTCACATTAGCAACATAACGGCATAACCATTTTAAGTCATCAGTGTGAACAACTTAACAACATTGCCGGAACATAATGACATACATGTAAGCATAACCGTATAAAGAAAAAACTTATCTTTTCTTTATGTTGTTATGTTCATAATGTTGCTAGTGTGAACCAGGGGTGCTTTCATTTTCATGGAATTTTCGGTGTCTGAGTTTTTTTTGACAAATGGAACAGCTGATCACATAAACGTATTGGAAAGGAGCTATTCCTTTTGAACGTTCCACTTTAATAGCACTGCAAGAGCCTGGTGATTGGCCATGATACAATAATGCACCAGTCATTTGAAACCCCCGACCCCCCCCCCCCTCGGGCATGAGCGGGGCAAAAGCGGGGCTTTCACTTCAGATTCACTCCATTTTGGTCCCCTGTTAAGCGGGGGATGCACCAGAAATCACAGTCTTCGCATCCCGGACCGGGGGAATAAGCGGGGCACTCACTCCATGGTCAGCGGTCATTTTCGCGCCGCATGGTAATTTCGCATACATTATTTATGTCGACTCGCTTGATCGATCGGCCAGTATCGCTTCAATATTCGCTGCCTTCTGCACGATGCTTTGTAATGTTTGGTACCGAAATGTAAAGAAGGCTGTGTTAGCCGAAGATTTTTCAAGTCTGGTGACAAAAGGTAGGCATATTTCAACAATATGGTATTGATATAAGATATGCTTAACTCATTGCTCTGATCTCGGAAGACTTGTTGACCAGTCTATGACCTATTTGAATGTTTATTAAGCTTAATTAATTAATTATTTAATTAAGCTTAATTCCTTTAAAGTTAAATGTTAGTTTGACAATAATAGCGCATTAAAGACGCTGGAGACATTCATTTATGATAGTTTAAGTTGAGTTAAAATACAATGTAATAGGAAGTTTCTAGTTTTAGAGATCAACAAACAGAGAGCCGGCTGTTCAAACAACACAGAGCATATTGTAATATCATCCTGCATTTCCATATAAAGTTGAGTTGGAAATTTCAAATAGTCATCTTCTTCCTTGTCCATTGGGGGGCCTTTGCAAATGTATTCCTAGCTGCTCTGAAATCAATGTGTTCATTTCAGGGCTACCAACGTTTTTATCATCCCTTACTGGCATCCCTTGTTGTGCTTGGCTATAACAAGTTTTGAGTTTTCTACAAGGAATTACCATGTGTGTGGATCATATAAAGGGGCGGGGGAGTTCACCATTCACTTTTCTCCTGGGGGCCGGGGACTTCACTTGCTTTCACTTGCCAAAAAAGTGAATGCCCCGCTCATGCCCGAGGGGGGGGGGGGGGTCGGGGGTTTCAAATGACTGGTGCATAAACATTTCAAAGACAGATCGAAGTGTTTTTAACTTTAGATTTGTACAATTAGGCAAATTTTCCTCAAGGTGATTTGTTCTTTTATCCAAATAACCTGTACCGTTAAATTCTCCTGATATATATTTTAGAGAGTCACTGTAATGTTGAACTGACCTTTGAAGCTTTTCATCCCTATGTGCTTGTCGTGCCAACTTTGTAGCTTTTCTAGAATTAGGGTGTACAACCTTCTTGCAATGTACTTTTGATTTTCCCTCCTTTGGCTTACAACAAAAAAATATTTATAGCAGTTGAGTTAGAGACTCCTGACTATCACAGAAAACGCTGCTTGCATCAAACTCGAACATTCAGTTCGAAACACAGCATATTGAGTACCAAAGCATTCACAGTTTTGTTTTCAAATGATTCAGCAATCAATTTCAAATTTTAAAGCAAGGATAAGATGCAAATACGTACCATTTTCAGCTTGCAAAAAACATAAACAATGAATAAATATTTTCCTGCAATCTGTTGTGCAATTTCTACCACGTGAAATTTACCTGAGCCTGCTTGTGGTCAGCTGTTATCATGTCACTGATTATGCGTACTACGAGGACAAAACAAAATGGCGGCCCGGGTAAAGAGTGCGTTTCGAAATGTGAACCGCATAAACAACATGTTTCTTCCTCAGTTTGAAAACCTGAAGCAGAGAAAACTTGGAAGATCAGCTTACAATGTCTTCGTCGATTACAAAGCTGTGTTTGTGGATTTCTGCCAGTATGCAATGAAGAAGCCGCTACGTTCAGCAACAACATTAGCTTCAGTTCTTGGGTTGTACTACGTTTATGAACAAAATCCTGATGTAAACTCTTACGAAGACGCTGTCTTGGAGTGCGCTAATGAACTGCTACAGATAAATCATTTGATAAGGAACCCATCGTCGGACAATTATGTGCAGAAACTGTTAAAATATCGTAGTCAAGAACGGATAAAAATTCAGAGTTTTGGCTTCTTGTCGCTCGTCTGGGTGTCAGAATTTGGGCCCAGTGTTGATCTGTACGAGAACCACTGCGAATACGTGCAGCCAAGATGGAAGACTTTTCCTCAGCGAGTTATTGACATTGGAATTCTTGGACACTGGTACTTCCTGGAGAAGGCCATGATAGACTATGATGTGAATGAAGCCGAGCTGGCCGACTGTCCGCCGGACACACAGTAAATGGAATACGATCACTTTATGTCTGACTTTGATTTTTCGTAACGAAAGCATTTTAAAGAAAAATTGTGATTGCGTTAAGTCAATATAAGAATTAAAATAAAACTCTTTTCAATTTTGCAACCAAACTGACGTCACACCTTCATATCACGTGGTATTCTGACCGCACGATTCGACTGCCACTTTTGAAGGCAGAAATTAAAAAAAAAAAATAATAAATTATTTTATTTAGGGGAGCAAGGATGACGCAGTGGTGAGAGCACTCGCCTCCCACCAATGTGACCTGGGTTCGATTCCGGCCACGTGGGTATGTGGGTTGAGTTTGTTGTTGGTTCTCGTCCTTGCTCTAAGGGTTTTTCTTCGGGTTCTCTGATTTTCCTTCCTCCTGAAAAACCCGCATTCCTAAATTCCAATTCGATCTGGAAGCTTCTGGATAGAGGACCCGCATAAAAACCAGCTAGAGAAACTTTCAGCGCTTGTAAAATGGACAATTTTTATCGTAGAATTCTCAAACTATGGAATTGTGTATTTCAAATAGTTAATTTTTGTGTTTTGCTGCAGCCGCAATGGCTGCAAGCAAAACACATTGAGAGCTGAAGTTTGTGCCGTAAGGTGTAAGTGCCGTAACAGAGGAGAAATCTGAACTACCGATGTCAATCAAATCCATGAACAAACAAAATCGAAACCAATGAACCGTAGCGCTGATCGCATTCGAAGTTACGGGCCAAAGTATTCGAACGCAAACCACGTTGGACACGTTGGAAAACAGAAAACCGATTTAAAAGTATATCGCATTGGGAAAGAAAACAAACTGTGGCGCGACCACTCCAGTTTTATGAGAAAATTATTCTGCAGTTTTCATCATTTACGAAAAGAGCGAAGACTTGGAACCTCGCCGAAGGTCATAAATATTTTCTCCAAAGGACCGGTTAGTGCACAGTTTGTAAACTTTCGCTTTGAAAATAAACTTACCCTCACCTTGTCTACACTGTCTACAGCATACTAGTACTGTATTAACTCTGAACTTCATATTTTAAAATAAAATGTATGAACGTGTAACTTGTCACGCAAAGACAGCTGGAAAGGAATATACCATGCTGGTAGGCTGCACCGCTAATTGTAGCTGTATTCGAGCTATATAAAAGACAGCTAGAAACGAATTAATACTAGTAACATCACAATGGGAAAGAAACTTATTCAGTGGTGCACACCGTCGAAAACAAAGAAATATTAAAGGAAGTTCTCATTCACCAGATTCACTGCATCAGATGCAACATTCGTCAGTTCGTGTTTAAATGCGTGGCGACCAGTTTGTTTACTAGTTATTAAAAAATAATACGGTCTTCATTTAATAAACAGTTCATCCTTAAATTTCAGCTTTTCTACGACTGACAGGTAGGTACTATAGTATAAGCCCCGCTAAAATAGCTGGAAAGGGAAAGTTTTTTGAAAAATGAATTTTTGACTGCCAGACGCGCTGCGCCACATGTTTATTTTGTGAAGATTAATTAAACGCCGTGAAAAATAGAATTTGATGTCCAGTGAGCCACTGCATCTTCGGCTACGCAGTCCTCAGTGAATCCTCCAACTTCACAAATTTCTAAAACTTTAAGAAAACGAACTTTCGCAGAATCAAAAATTGGTCCTTATCGATCTTCCGATCTTGTTGTGAAGACACTGAAATTCGACGAGTGTTCATGCGTGAAGGGATGACTGACGAATGATAATAATTATTTGTAAACTTTCGCTTTCAAAATGAACTTTGCGTTACGTTCAACGCCGTCTTTCCGTTGTTGATTTCAACATAACATTGATCAGTAAAATTATCAGGATTGAATTAACACAAAGTGACTACAATATAGTGCAATTATTAACCTGCACACAAGTGACAGACAATAAAAGACGTTGGATTTCAATCTCGACTCACTTGTCTTTCATCAACATGTTCCCTAAGACTTTGCTCTAGCAGCAAAACACATGGACCCATTGGGGCCCTATTTTTCA
The DNA here is from genome assembly GCF_052425735.1 of Oculina patagonica. Taxonomy (NCBI): domain Eukaryota; kingdom Metazoa; phylum Cnidaria; class Anthozoa; order Scleractinia; family Oculinidae; genus Oculina; species Oculina patagonica. The sequence goes on along the minus strand of NC_135766.1, from coordinate 28,198,178 downwards.
ATTATGCAGATAAAATTTGCTTCATATGCACTACGAAGCGCGCGCGAGTGGAGAAATACTGGCGCAAAGTCTCGTCACGCTTGCTTGTCGCGCTTAATTGTCACGCGTCCGTTTAATCTTGCGCTTACTTGGTTGCCCACTGCTGCTGACCAGCAGAAACGTTAGCTATTGGTTACAACTTTATAAGTGACACTACCTTTCTGCACCTTCGTGAAGGGGCGGAATAGGAACAAGGCTACTAAGTTACGAGTTACACTACTTCACCCATACCCACCCCCTACGCCCACCGCAACACCAGGCCGAGCACGTGTGCTTCCGCTCTCTCCTCCGCAGAGCTGCTTCTGTTGTATTCGCGAACAAGCATCCGTGGGAATATTGGGAAAAGAGAAATGTTACGCGTGTGTTGCGAGGAGAGCGTGCTCGCGGGTGTGTGTGTGTGTGGTTTTTCTCTCCGGAACTTATGCGCACTCCAAGACAGCATTAACAAGGGAAAGTTGTATGGCGCCATACGTTGGCTCGCTTTCCTTCAGTTCTTGCCGCCTTTTATCTGTTTCTAAGATCTGTAGCGGGCTTTCTAACCTAATTTCCATGTGTTAAAGTAATTAATTGTTTGTTATGAATCTGACTTTACAAAGATAACGCATGTAGCTTGAAATCGATTTTGACATTTGTAAGATAATTAAATTTCGAATGGAGTGTTTTTTCCTGTTCTGCGAGACAGATATCCAGGGTCACCATAGAAGTTATTAAATTTGATCTCTCAATCAGCATGGATCGAAAAATGGCTCAAGCTACAAGCGTTCTTGAATAATGAATGTTTTCAGATGCCTTCTTGAAACGGACATAGTAGACACTTTTTGCATATTATCGTAAACAATCTTTGAAAAAATGAGGAGTATTGCAAACGTTTTATTGTTCACAAAAGAGCGATGCTGCTTCGGTTCTTAAAATTAAAAGTTGAGTGAGCTTCACGAAACGTTTTTTTAATCTTTTGTCACCATTTTAGCACATAATTTACACTGATTGAATGGGCATGTTGGTTAATAAAAACGTAACGGTGTATAAAGATAGACCCATATATGGCCCTAGTTGAAACAAAGTCATTAAAAACGTCGCTAAACCCCTGTCGCTTTTTACCTTAAAACATGCACTGAATTCGCTCCAGGCGTTTTGTAAACAACAAAAATGTTTGTTGAAAATTAGCACCATTAGTTTTTTCAGTCAGTTTCGATTTACCGCTGATGAGATGCGCGCGTTTACATAGGCCATCAGGCAGAGATTTCAAACACAGATTTGGAATTGAAAAATCAGATGTGACAACATTGTATTGGTTTGGTAAGATAAGATAATAAACCATCAATTGACACGCGGTTCCTAGATCTTCTAGTCCATTGTGTTGCGGTCAATGACATAGTAGTATTAAATTGTTGCCTGGAGGTATTAATTCCTAAAACAGTTTGAAAGTCTATTAAAACAGTTAAACACAAAAAAATATGGACAGCTTTGTGAAAGTACGGAGTTTAATCTAGACATTTTGAGAGTTGTACGTTTGGAAAACCGATCCTGACTTTCGCAAGAGGCGAGTATAAGGTTTGAACTTTCATGCATATATTTGACTTTTTTACTTTGAACTCTTAAACAAATCTATTGAATGTGTATTTTTTGATCCCATACTGTGATCACTGGTGTGAAATCAGCACGTAGTGAATAAGTTTATATTTTCTTCTATTCATTTAACCTTCCACAAAGGTACATCTGCTGAAAACACGGCCACATTGAGTCACGTCTCTAAAGCTGTCCGCCGGAGGGGGAACTTGATATACGCACACAAGCTAATTAAACCCACTGTCGTTCCGCGATAAACTTCACTGAAGATGAGCGTGTATCCAGAAATAACGGTTAAGGTACCACTGATGAAAATTTCACCATATTACAGCAACGAAACAAATGTTTCATCAGTACACAACAACAATGTTCAAGCGTCGCCCGCCCTGGCTTTCGCATCTGGTCCCGGATATGAGTCGAAGCCTCTTGTACTTGACTTACGGAATTTGCCAAGTGTTGACTCTCCCGAGCTGGACAGCTCTTTGCGAGACATGCTGATGGAAAACATGAAATCTAACAACGTATTCACTGAGGATAACGACGACACTGTCTCCGAAATTTCAGCTTGCAGCTCCGTGGTTACGTTAGAAACTGTCGACGAGAGTGAATTAACCAACACGCCGACAGTAATCCGAAAGACAGCGAGGGCGTCTTCGTTTAATGCCGGAACGACGTCGAGGAATTCCGAACGAACGCCGAGCGAAACCGATGAAGAAGATGGCCGCAAGGCAGCGATAAAGAAATCTAAGAAAATTATTTCGGATTTTCTTTCATTTAACGCACCAAGTTTTAGTGGAAATGGAGTCCATGAAAATGACGATGAACCAAAGCCCCCTCCGCCATCTGAGAGACGAAGAAAATTGAGTATCACCAGAAGAATTTCGCCGTTATCTCTACATGGAATTTTTACTGGAAACACGTCAACAGGGACCAGCAAGCAAGAAGCTACCAGCGAGAAGGAAAACACTGGAAAGCGAACGCGTAAGCTATCACTTCAGACAATGTTTAAACCCTCGGCCCAGTCTTCCAACGAGAAAGAACGGAAGCGACGAAACACAGATCCTCAACTTCCGCCAAACCAACAAGTTTCAACAACTATTGAAAACGAAGAGAAGAAAGGAAAGGAAGAAACGGCATCTTTAAGTGGCAAAGAGTCACAAACGAAACCAGTGCTGGGTCAAGCTTTCTTTAAAGAGGAAGATATTAAAATACATGATCTTATTCAACATGTGTTACGAGCACACATGCTCTCGATGAAAGAATACAAGCGCGAGACTTGTGATCGTGTCTGCAAAAGCATTTGCAAAATTTTGAAAACTCTTGTAGCCTCCATGAAAGAGACAGAAAATTTGCAATGTAAAGTAGTGTGCCAGGCCTATATTGGCTCTGTGAGGGAGGAAGGAATGTTTGCTACTGTTCAGACTCTCTGGGAAAGTGACAGAGATAATTTTGCAGCGGTCAGTTTTAGGAATGACTCCTTGTTCGGGTTCGCATCTGTGATAACCAACGTGCTGTGTTAACACGGATCGAACTGACGTTATAAATGCGTGACCGGTTTTCCTAGCTATATTAATGTATCTAATTTTGAACTGATGGTCACATTTTCGAATATTTTAAGACCTTAAAATCCCAACATATTTTTTTTTCGTCCTCTAGATAACTGTAGGTAGAAAGGCGGTGTTCCTGCCATTGAAGGGTCATACTCTGTGTAGATTTCACCTTTGCAATCAGATTAAAAATAAGACTAATGAGATTGTGGTATCAGTTTTTTTTTTTTCTGATAAATTCTAGTCGATTCTCAGGAGTCACTGAGACCATTTTTGTATACCAGTAATATATAGTTTATCAGCCTATCCAGCTGGTTTTCTGCTAATGAGATCATCTTCTTTATAAGTTGTGCAACGCGGTTTTTTTTTTTTCTCTACCAGTTAAGGTTATCAAAAACCATCCGGCACCAGACGAGCCTGGGATTCATAAATAGGCCCACATGGGACATAACACATGATCAAACACGAAGTTCCTATCTAAGCTTTCATCCTCGGCTACAAAAAAGTAAGCAAGGCTCATACTTTGCAGGACAGTTTAAGCGAAAAGGACATGACAGAGCACAAACTGAAGCCCAAATTCAACAGTGAGACAGCTGTTTCGACCTGGTTGGGTCTCGTCAGTTGGCGGACAATTGAATGCAAGCTCATCTGAGGTCACCATGTGTTGTTTAATAAACGACTGGCCTTCGAATGGGTTGTTCTCCCAGGCTCCCCGGAGGGGGGGGGGGACCCGGGTGTAAATTTCGAATTTTTGGTCTCGCTTAGGGTGTTCCGGGCAAAACATCAATATTTTTAGTCATAATGGTCTCGTTTAGGGCTACACTCGAAGAAATATACAAATATTAATTTTATTCTTAGTTTTTTGGTATCTTTTAGGGATCAAGACAAGCTTGAGCCACACCGAGATTGGTCTCTTTTAGTGATTCTTTTCCAAATTTCCGACGAGCATCCCCACCCCTTTCATGTAGGAGTCCCCCCGGGGTTGTCCTACTCTTTAGCTGCTACACCGTGCTGTCGAGTCCCAACCAGGTCGAAACAGCTGTCCACGGTTGCATTTTGGCTTTCTGTTTGTGCTCTATCATGCAGTAACAGCCTTGCTCACTATAATTATTTACATGCGATTTTTGGCTGATTTAGATCTTTCATAAATCCTACGTATGCGAGCAAAACGAAAAAAACGATCTCTGGCTTAAAACTTTTAAAAAACAAAAGCTTTCGATTGTTCGATGTTCAGTCTTCGACGGGTCAAAGTGAATAAAGAATCATGAATATAAATTAAAAGTTTTTAGCCATGGATCGTTTTTCGATATTTTTATTTTTTCATCCATCTACTCTCAATATTTTTATTTTTTCATCCATCTACCATCTAATCCTCTCTCAATTGAATAAAGAGTGGTTGCTAAATAATTATAAACCAAAATAAAATGATCAACCTTTTACTTTGATCATGTGTTACCTTCGCTGCTCCTAGCTCCTCCGTCACCATGGGAACAAGAGCGTTTCTGCTCTCAACCTAGCCTCGACGCCTCAGGGTACGCTCAGTGTGTCGGAACCACACAAAGCATTTTTCCGTTGAATGTGCACAAAAATTTATTACTTAATCTTTGTAAAAGAAACTTTTCGCCCTTATTTGGAATTTGTAACTATACATCAAAACCAGGACGCGGAATATTAATAAGTTTTACATGCGACTTTCATTCAGTGAGGCAGAGTATACAATTAGAATACAGTTAATAAGCAACGTATCACAAACATCTTGGCATTGTTCTCACTGAAATGTCAGTTTTCTTTACGTGAAAATTAATTACTGTGAGAATGCGGTTACAGCTAAGTGATTTTGGGATAATTTAATAAAGATGGTGTACAGTTGTACTACTGACAAATTTCATTATGATCGATTGCAGTATTTGCCGCCAAAGTTTATCAAACCGACGAGTAGTAAGCTCAGATTTGAGTGTGCAGATCTGTTTTCAAGTGTGAGCGTTCTCTGTAGAAACTTTGACTTCTTTGGCGGAGAATAGTGAGAGCAATTTGATGTGTATATTCATTTGGAAAAGTGCAAATTGAGTTAAACTCCGGGGGGTAATTAAAAGATTTTTAGTCGGGGAGGCTGCGCCCTAAGGTCTAAACCCTTACCCTTTCATATACCATTTTCGACAGAAAAGGTAGCCCTTTCGTATACCTTCGTTAGGAAAATGGTACCCCTTTCACATACCAACTCGAGAAATTCCTACCCTTTAAAAAAGGTACCCCTTTCGGGCGGAGCATTCCCATATAGGGAGTAGCCTCCACCCCCCCCCCCCCCCCCCACTCCGGCTAAACGGCTGCCAGATATTGAAGAGGGAAATAATAATACCATATGAATTGTAGCTGAGCCTGTTGAGGATTGAAGTTTTCCAACAGCGGTCAACTTTGAAATCACAAAAGCTCGCAAACAAGGGACTTAAACAAACGAAAGCAACGCGGTTGATTGATCCAAACGGCTTTTGGTTTTATGAGCTGTTTAAATCCTTTAAATAAAACTAACAAATTGTACACCGTAAAAAGAGGGAGGCATTAATCTTTGAAGTGGAGCGTTAATGCTTCAATTAAGCTCAACACATGTGCGTGCTATAGATCATGCCATCCCGCAAGTGAGAAAATATTTATTTTATATTTACTTTCAAGCTGAGATATCAAGTACTCAAAAGCTATGCATTGTTTTTATTGCTTCATGCTGAGGAAACAAATCCCTTATGAAATATCGTGCGTTTTCATGCTTTACTGAAGACGGCAAACAGCTAAATAAATAAAGCACTTTCACAAGTCATCTTAAATCGAACCTTTTGTTCAAATGGATTATTTCACCTTAAGCATTTAACAAGTCATTTGGTTCTTACCAAAACCGGCTCGAGGCTATAAAATCTTTTGTTTGCTCCGGCCATTTAGTATGCAAATAACTAACACATTTTAAACGCTTTTAAACAGAAATGTTTAATTGTCAGTACTGCACATTGCACACAAAAATTCCATGTCAGTTGGATTACTGTAAAACCGATTTATTTTCACGAACGGAAGGATTATCGCAGTAAAAATAAATATTTAATATTCCGCAGAAATTTTGCACTGCAGATAAGATGAAAAAGACATTTAAAAACGTGATGTGATTGCGAGAAATTGCACAGCTGGATATGAGCTGAATGAGTAGATGTTACGAAAAATCTTTCCACGGCCCCCTACTATAAACACCTGTGTATGAAAGCAGGTTTTATTAATCATCCAAAGCTAACAGTTTTTCTTCTTCAAGTTTTGCAACATTTGTTTACTTTTAGCAACACAATGCGTCGGAATTAACGGATTGCCCGATATCGTTTGACGAGCGTGATTGACCAGCACTTTGTTGCCGGAAGCGAATTGAGACGATTTCAGCCGCGATAAATTTGTAAATTAAGAACGTATCTTTCAGTACACACGTCCAGTTCACAGAAGCCCTCGTGCACGTCTCACTCTATTGAGCGCTGTTGTCTGTTGAAAGTCTCTGGAACAAGCGAAAACTGAATTACGAGCGGATTTCTACAAGGTGTTCTCGAGGAATCAATCTTGGTTATGGATGAAACAAATGGAACGTGGTTTCCGAGGGAACGGCAAAACTCAAATCCATTTCACTTCACATCTGGTCACGAAGTCTCTCAGCGGGCAAGTAACGGAGAAACAAATATATACAACAACGCAATCCCGGAAAAACCCGACACGAAATACTCGCCGAAGCCAGGCAAAAGAACAAGAAAGCTGTCATTATTTTCGTTTCATTTCAACTCTAAATCTAATTCAGACGATAAAGGAAGGGTCAGGCGTTCGTCCCAGCCCGCCTTTACTCAACCTTCACCTACAACTCTTTCACCAGATCCGGACGTGTGGATGGCTTCGCTTAAACCTACTGCTTCACAGAATAGCCTAGACAGCTCGCCTTCTTCTTCGAGAAAATGCTCCTCGGTGCTTGGGCCTATTGAACGAGAGAACATTGCGATCCAGGACATAATTCAAGAGACGCTGAAATTACAGTTTGAGAACGTGCTGGAGTATAACCGCGAGGCCTGTGACCGTTTGGGCAAAAACGTTTGTCAACTTGTGAAACGGCGCGTCGAAGCGATGAAAGAGGCGACAAGACAGCCCTGTAAAATCGTGTCTGTAGTTTATGTTGGCGCTGTAAGAGACCACGGAATAGAGGTAGCTAGTCAAGCATTACTCGAAGCAGATAAAGATAATTTTACTGTGGCGAGTTATAGAAACGGAAAGGTTTTTACTGTGGGTGGTATTATGGTTATTCCGTTATAGAAATAGTCGACATGTTTATTCGTTTATTTGCTTAAAAAACGCTAAGAAAAACAGACGATTCCAATACGGGAGGCTTAGATAAGGAGCAAAGTTTGTTTTGAATACACAGGTATTTAGCCGTTTTATAGATGACAGTTTTGTGCAAGTGTTATATGGAGTGTGAAATGAAAACATTGTTCCGTCGCCGCATGGCTCCAGCACGGCCTATGGCCCATTAGCAGCGATACACACTGATAACCTATAACCACGACTCTATTAGCAGAAGCTGGATAATTGTCATGAGTTAACAGTGATGAGCAATGAGCAGAGACATTTGCGTGACCAAAGTCTAATAAAAGCAGTACTGAACGCATAAACTTTTAAAACTACGAGTATGCCTTTAATTCACTCAAGAGGGCTCTCTTTTAGTTTAAACCTGGAACGCAATTTTTAATTAGTAATTTTAAGCTCACTCTGGAATCTTGAACGAAAAGTGTTCAAGGCACCATTAAGTCTACATTTGATCTGACAAGCATTTCAAATAACCTGAATAAACAGAAAAATTAAAGTAATAAAATACTCCGCGTGTTAACAATTTTTCATCTGCTGTTGCGCATAAAGAACTTGTTACAAACTTTAAGGCTTTGATCATTTGTATAAGGTCTACTGGTAATAATAAACTAATAACTTTGTTATTACATGACTGACAGGTCCTTAAATTTACAGATTTACTGTTATTCTTTTCTTATAAGTTGCGATTCAACATTGTGGATATCGACGCGGAAGAAGTTGAAAAATTCAAAAAAATGTTATCTCACGAGTAGATAACAGAATTGGAGTAGATAAAGGTTAATATCAGTATACCTTACCTACACGTAAATGATACTACTAAAAAAGCCATTTGTCTAGTGTTTGCTGAATGTGCCCTTGATACTTTACTATTCAACCATTTTTAGAGAAGTCGAAATTCTTTTTACAAGCTTGTGTCATTCACTGAATAAAATCTTTCTTATTACCCAGGTTTTAATATTGACCATCTGTTCCTAATTGTGCAGCAGCTTAAAAAATTTCAAAGTGTCTCTTAATTACTTTGTAGAAAGCTGTTTATCACGCCATCTTTCAGAAATTTTAATGTAGGAATATCCGAGTCTTATTCATTCAAATCTGTTTTTGAGTCTATCAGTTCAACAGCTCAAAAAAGACGTACAATTTGCGAATATAGCTTCACTGAAGAAACATAACCAACAATGATAAAAATTACGTATTGTCCGTAGGTTCTGTGACGATACAAAAAACAGCTAAATTGCATAGTTCTTTTGAATGTAGCTCAGACACAATAGAGGTCAAGAGACCACATGTGCGAGGAATCTGAACCATTTGAATTTCAACACGTAGCTATCAGTGTTGAGTAGAGAATGATTCGGCCCCGGAAATAGCCCATCATCTTTCACAAAGCGAAATTGAAGTGCATCAAAAGGGTTTTCCGAGTACCTATTTGTTTGCCGATATCAATGCCATCTTTATCGCTTCATTAAACGTTGAGATGTGGTTACCTAATTAGGACTCTCAGCTTGGTCTTGCATATTTTTCGTGGTTTTATTTGTACTGTATTTATAAAAGCACTGTACTGTACTCTTTATAAAAAGCTCAGTCCTGGGGCGCGTTTCTCCAAGGTCCATAACAATTTGCCCACCCAGAAAGCCATAGCAAAATCACAAAACTTATTATTACAGAGCTGTTTTATTCCAATATATTTTGAATGTGAACAGAGGTTCCCTTCATACAAAGTTTAATATACAGGCCAATGCATTTTTCTGTTTTTAAGATACCGAAAACTGAAAATGGCTTAGCGGGCCCGAAAAGTTTCCGGCGCTTTTGAGTAATGGGCCCCCAGGGGGGTACTCCGGCTTGTAAAGGACGGGGATGATCGAATGGAGGCAAAACTCAGGACCCAAAAAAATCCCTAAGTCTTCCGACATTACCCAAAAAAATCCCAGAATCAAAAATAACCCCCAAAAAACTCCCTTGTCAAATTACCCCTATATTGCTGGGAGGGGCAATAATATAACACAAAGAAAACCATAAAAAATTAAACGCTCGTGTTTGTTTATTCATCATACCATAATTACGCCAAGGCCGCGCCAAGGCACTTTAGTTCGTTTTTAATGCCCAAAAAATCCCCTATTTAAGTCAAGTCACCCAAAAAAATACTTGCCAAATTTTCCAACCCAAAAAAATCCCGGAATCGAAAATTTCAAACCCAAAAAAATCCTTCGATTATCCTCGTCATTTACAAGCCAGAGTACCCCCCCTGAGAATGGGCCCCAGCGCTCTTCAGCTACGAAGGTGGAAAAAATACACTTGCACTTACGTAGTTACACACTCCTGAGCAGAAAGACTTTCCTGTCTTTTTTTTTTTACTTCCTTATGACAAATAAGGTATAGGCGCGGCCGCGAAAATAATCCCAAGAAAACTCATTGATTCAAAGTCAAGTTCTCCCCACGAGAATTACAGAAAATGTATTTAAAACAGTAAGGAGAATTTCATTATTTTTTTATGAAAAGAAAATTGTTATCGTTTTAATACGAGTCAAAAACTTTTTGTCGAGTTTCCGTCTCAATTTCAGAAGTGGCCGTGCCAGACCCCGGCAAACATTGGCAAATGGTTCGAAAAATATGAAAGTGCCCTGCGCAGCGTTTATTGAAACGAACACATTGGATACTGTAATGTTCAACATTTTCACTACTTACTACTAAACGTTTAGTTTTTACATTGACCTTTCCAGTGTTGATCATTACAGTATCCAATGGGCAAATGGTTCCTTCATCTACGTATTTTTTTAAAAGGGGTTATGCAAGTGAAAGATGAAGTATACCTACTTAAAGTTTGCGAAAGGGTTGGCATTATCTATCGAAGGCATATGAAAGGGTTCCCTTTCCTGTCAAAGATGGACATTTTGACCTCGGGGCGGGGGCCTTCCGGTATAAAATATTTTAGAGTAGCCCCCCGGAACATCGATAAGCTGCATTTGCACTAGGCCAAAGATATGATGCTTTAATCAAATACGTTTTGATTGAATAAAGGTCCATAAAGTCACTGTGCTCTACCTCGTCCCCAGGCGTCCTCCTTTTTGGTCGCTTGGCGTTGTGAAACTGACGTGCGCGGTTCGCTTGTCAATGTGTCCTTTTTTTGATGGAAAATTGCACAATGCAGTATTGTGGGCGGGTTTGCTAAAGATCACCAGACAATATAATCGAGGTTGATTCCCTTTTTCATAATTTCAAAGCAAGTACTTATAATTATACTTTCACGTTTAAAAGCTATTCGGCGCAATGCTACTCTCTCTACACGCCCTTACATTTATATCGCCCTTGATTTTTACTTTTGCGAAGAAAATTTATGGCTTACGGACAATTCCGCGAGCTCGTTTTGTAGCTTCTTGTGGTCATTTGTTAGTTTCTGCCCCGACGGCCAAAATCATATTAATCTTTGATCATTTTCAAGGTGCTACCGAACGAAAACAAACAATTGAAGACAAAAGAATTCTGACGTATAGAACAGGTTGCTACCATTGTGGAAAATAAGACCACAGAACTCTGGTGCGACATTCAAGACAATTTTTAGCCTCAGAGATCAAGCAACGGGAAAATTCTGAAACAAAGGTGTGTGCGATTGTAATATTTTAAAACTTTTGTATCTCTCGCTTGTTGAAAGCATCAGCATTAATCTGAATCCTTATTAATATCTGAGCTTTGTTACGAATCACATCGTCGTTTCTAAATCAAGTGAACCGTTGTAAATGCGAACGACGCATTTTGCGATCTACGCATTTATTTAACATCGAAGGGGATACGTTAATTTCGAAACTACAACAAGCATTTAAATTTGCCTTTGTGTCGGAAGAACTGTTTGATATCTGCGGGCGAAAAATTTCGCTGCCAGTTTCAAGGAAATTTATTTATTATCGCATGTTTCTAGTAGTCCCATTGCGTATCTAAATATTATAGGTCGTAAAAGATTTTATTAAAGAATTAACTTTAATAAATTTAAAAAACATTTTTATGAAGAATATATAGTAAAGTAATACACTTCCTAAATATCAAGTGAAGAAGTCTTTTCGTTGAAAATGTTTTTTCATGTTGAATCCAGCCCCAGTAAAATATGATAAAGATACCACATGGAATACAATAAGTAACCTGCACCCACAGGACCTTCCAGTTGATACAAAACTTATTGACCGGTCACCGGACTGCTAACGTGTTTCACCACTGAAAATATCACATATATATATCTTTTTCTGAAAATATCTTGGTAGGAAAGCATAGAGCAACGATCCCCTTAAAAATCGAGCCCTTTAGCTATCACTGAGGTCTGTATTTAGTGATATCACGGGTCGGTAAACGCCTTATTTTCCTGCAGATAAAACTGTTGAAATAATTTTTAATTTTTCGTAGTAATAACAAAATTCTCAGTCAGATGTTTTGTCTCGTAGGAAAGATGAGGGTCTTCATGGTTTTTGTGGTTGTGACGAGTTTGTATTTGACGGACGCGATGCCCCTTAACGGTAAGGCCGCCGTATGATTGTCAATCTTATCATAAATAAAGCTCCTATTTGCAAGGAGAAATCTTAGTGTATACGTGCCGGGAATTTAAATGGACTATGTCATGGCTGAGTTACGTTTATTTTATTGCGTTTTGCCAAATACTTGCTATGAAAGTCAAATGAAACTTAATGTTTGCAAAGAAATTACTTCTATGGATCTAAATGACAAAACCACAGCTTTATTGCAACCAACTGAACTGTGTCTTCCTGGGCATTATAATTTAAAGTTTCAAGCAAACGAGACTAACTTTGAAAACTGTTCAGCCCAACAATATTTCAAAAACTCATATTGCAATCTGTTTCAATCTTCGTCGCTTTTGGCCATCCGTACCTTCTTTTGTATTTGGTATGTTATTGAAATGTTCCTTCATTGTTATCAGAGGTTATTCTTATTTTTCACCGAATTTTATTGATTTCCCATGCCTAAATTTGGCTAAAAACCGTGACAAGGTCCTTTAACAGCCGAGAGAAAATTCAAACATGAGACGTGTAAGCACCAGGAACTACAACTCACGGCAGTGACCAGTCACTGGCCTGGTCGTTAATTGTGAAGAGCAAGATGTTTTTGACAACATGACTGGACGAAAAGAAAGTCAATTTGTTGGTACAAAGCCGAAAACACTAAGCATGTTTCATTTTAAATAGCAAAAGACAATCAATTGCAAGTTGAATGTGTAATTACTCAAGTTTGGCCGTTAAATGGTTTTGAGATTAACGTTTGACTGGAAAGAAAGTGTGACGGTTATAAAAATATGCTATAATATAAAGGTACTATTTACTGTTTTCAAAGCTAATTATCTAACTAATTTTGGGGAATGGTAATATGCAAATAACACGCCCGCTCAGGCAGCCTTTATAACCGGAGTTGCAAAGTCTGCATAACACGCGTTTTATGGGCCAAAAATCTAGTCTTCGTTTGACAAACGCGCGCACTCGCATACTAACACTGTGCCAATATTGGCTCTAATATACTGTGTCAGTATTATCACTAACACTGTGCCAATATTAGCTTTAATACTGTTCCAACATTAGCTCTAATACCGTGCCAACATTAATTCTAACCAGACTGCCGTGATCATTACGAGCTTTGTGGAAAGTGGGCCAAACATAACTATTGTGAATTGAGTGACTACAAGGATTACATGAGCCTTGGTGTGCCCGTACAGTTGCGGCCACTGTGACGGTAATCGCCTTAATATATTAACTAAACTACAAACAAACTAGCTACTCATAATGCAAATGATCTTCCTTTCACTTAACACTCTGTATATACTTTGAGTTGACATGCGCGCAAGGCGTTGTTGGGAAGAACTGAAACGTTGGGCGCTTTCCCATTCTACCAAAACTTCCGAAAATTTCTGAACGGAAGAGAATGCTACGGAATTTCCCTGGGAAAGTCGGAAAACTGCGTTGAATTAAAGAAATGCGAAATTGAAACCAGAAAATACAGAAAAAAGGAAAGAAAACTGTTGAAAGGAGGGGCTTGCGCGCGGGAGCTGATGGGGGAAAAAGGTTGTAGTAAAGTGTAGGTACGAAATTCGAGCGATGTATCAATATGACCGAAAATATTCAAAAGACAATTTCAAGAAGAACTCAGTCGAAAACACATCATCCCTTTTTTTCCTTGTTTACCTGAAGAATGAGCCCGTATAAGCGGAAAGACGTTTATCAATTACTTTTGAAACGCTTAGTAATACTGTAACTAGAGTGCAGTTGTTTAACAGCTTTCGATGCTAATGTATTTGCAGACATTCTTGGTGACTTGAGCGCGTCTGGAAACGAGGCTTCTGGAACTGGTGACGAACATAAGGTAATACCGGAAGTTGCTGCAGACTTTGAAAACTTCGAGGAACAAGAAAGCTCGGCTTCACAGTCTGACAAAGATGATGGTCCCGCACAAAGCCCGTCAGGGTCTGGAGAGGAGAGAGACGAGCCTCTTTTTCGTGCCTCAACAAGCAAGCAAGAAGAGTCTCGTTTTCATGGAGAGGCCGAACAGCAAGACGGCACAGGTGATCAGCAGGAGTCTATTTCCGGTTCCGGTGTTGATACTGCTGGTGTTAATTTTTGGCCTGTTGTTAGAATTGAACCTGACGCAGACACCAGAGGAAGCGACCGAGAACTCCACTTGATCCGTAGATCCGAGATTTCTACGCCTGAGGAGACGACACGGGTTTCTGATGACGGCAGCTCTCATAGCGAGGCAACATCTGGCGAGAAATTAAGTCAAAGAGGTGATTTTCTGGTGGCCAGTGGATCTGATAAAGATGTCACTTCCGGTGAAGATGACGCACCCTTTGACACTTCTTCCGCTGATTCAGAATCTGATTCTGGATGCTCTTCCGGTGATGGGTGTTACGAGTCCGAAGGTGAACAGGGAGGGGAGGGTGGTAGCTTAAATTCGCGGTCAATTATCTCCAAGGCCGAGGAGGATGCGATCGCCTCTGGCAGCGCTTCCGGTGATTCTGCTCCCGACGTTTGGACACATCCGCATTTCGATATACTGGCTGGTCCTTATGATGAAGTAGCTTCCGGTTCCGGTGCTGCTCCTGCTGAAATGGATTCCAAAGATGACGAAAAGCAAGAAGAAACCGATTCACACGAGATCGAAGACGCCATTTTTGAAACTGGTATACCTTTGCAGGTGAGCCGAGATACTGCTTCCGGTTCCGGTAGCCCCAGTCCTCCTCAATCTCAAAGTTACGATGATAGTCAGACATCCGGTTCAGGGTCTGGTGAAGCTGAAAGGAATGAAGATGTCCAGTTATTTGTAACACCTCAACACCACCAGAGGATCAGTTTAATGGAGAAGATGATGAAGCTTGGGAAACTTCAAGCCATCAAGATATCACACGAGACTGTAGGAGCCTCAAGCCGAAATGAAGTCCCGCGTGTTTCTGATGCGGATAAAGATACGGAAATGCAATCAGATTTAGGTAATAAAACCTTTATACGAGTAACATAACATTTCATGTAGGAGGCGCAGTGGTCTTACATAAGTGCGCTGGACTCCGGATCGAGTGGTCCGGGTTCGAGCCTTGGCCGGGGCACTGTGTCGTGTTCTTGGGCAAGACACTTATCTCTCATAGTGCCTCTCTCCACCCAGGTATATAAATAGGTACCGGCAAATTTACTGCTGGGGGTAACCCTGCAATGGACTAGCATCTCAACCAATCAACCAACCAACCAACCAACCAGCCAACCAACCAGCCAACCAACCAACCAACCAACCAACCAACCAACCAACCAACCAATCAATCAATCAATCAATCAATCAATCAATCAATCAATCAATCAATCAATCAATCAATCAATCAATCAATCAATCAATCAATCAATCAATCAATCAACCAATCAATCAATCAATCAATCAATCAATTAATCCATTTATTAGAGTATGCGGGATGAGGTTGCCCTCCCTATCCGAGCTAGAGGCTCGTGTACAAAGCGCATGGGTTGGGTTGCCCAGTCTCTTCCTTGGCATTTAATGCATTTTGTTATTAATAAGTGACTTATTTTGCTTCAATATTTGTTTCGTGTTTTTTCGTAGGGAAAGGAACCAAAGTGTCTTTTGTTTTGAACCAAGATTTCCATAGTGGGTACGCGAATGAGAATTCAACAGCTTATAGTATTCTTGCGAACAACGTGAAACGAGAGGTAAGAAGACTGTCAAAAAAATTAAAAAAATATCAAACTTAATTAACTGAACGAAACTTGGCCTTACCAGTTGCAAAGGGGTTGAAGCATTTGAATGGTTTCCGTTTCTTATAGCGCGGAAGTACTCAAAAGGTTGTCATGGAAACAGAGCACAATAACAGCACACTGGAGCCCATAATTACCCGGAGCGCGCAACTTCCATCTATTTGTGAATGGCGTTTTCACAAGTATAAGTTAATTTTAGCCAAGCTTTTATTTACCGCGAAAATTACTGTTTCCCATGAAGTCAGCTACTACTATGCGAGGAAATACTGAAATCATCGCTCGAAATGCTGTGAGAACACTCCAAAGAAGATTCCTCGCATGTGTCCGCCATGTTAACTTCCCATGTGAAAGGTATTGTATAGTTACGTACCAACAGATAATTAAGAAATCGCTTGTGGTTGGCTATCCGAAACCAATTAACTTTGCTTGTGGAAACGCCGCTTCACAGACGGTAATGGGCTCCTGCGGCACGTCATCATGTTGCTTAGCAACTTTGGTTACGAAAACCGCAGGCTCAGTCATTTCTTACCCTCAGCTGGTACTACTTTCCACAAGGACAGCGACTACCTTTCGAATTTGGAAAAATCTTGGAAGGGACAGACTGTACTGCAAACTGAGTACTTGTCGCCGTCACAATCGGATAAAAGGGATCATGAACAACTTCAGAGAGAAATCAAAATATGTGCAAGGCAACTAACCATCAATGTATATAGTCTTTTCAAGACTTTTTCCTAACCGTTTATATTTAAAGTGAAGAAATGAGTTTGTTGATTTTGGTCATCTTTTTAAAAACTTTCCTTCATTTAATTTTCTATTTTAAATGCAGGTTGAAACAGCTCTAGGAAGTAATGCGGTGGTGTCGGAAATTTCCTTCTCGTGAGTATTTCAAAGCTCTATTATAAGGGTAATTAGGACTCAACTGCTATAAGGGTCTTTTAACTGAATGTACATATAGGCCCTTATAATTAGAACTAATCAGATCGGAGCCAATTAGTTTTTTTTAATTGGTTAAAAACACCAAGACCAATACTGTGAAACCATAATATAGATGGATAGGAAATTATCTATTCAGCACAAAAAAAAGAGAGAAAAACAAGAATACCGGGAGCTTCGTCCACTACTCTGCGAATCATAGTATGTGGGTTTTTTAACGTCCCCTGCTATAAGACTGAAGATACAGGAGACGGTGCCTACGGTTTATCGTCCTTTTCCGAGAAGACTAGAAGGTCTAACCATTTGCGATGTAATTACAAAAGCAGCACATTCTCCTCAGTTATTTTAAGACTCTGAGTGTTGGTCCGGTCTGGAGTTCGAACCCTCGACCTCCCGCACGGCAGTCCATCGCTCTACCAACTGAACTAAGCAGGCGGTAGCCTGCGAGAGTAAACTCAAGCCGAAGAAGCCGTCTGCTCTCGCAGGCTAACCAGGCGGCGGTAAAAAATAGCACTGTTCTCTGGTATAAAAAATACTGATATGTTTGTAAGCTCATTTAATAGCACATCACTTAGAAGGTCACGTGACGTTTAACTTTCTCTCATCAACAGAGAGGTCCGCGAACCGGCCCAGTCTCCAAGATTCTCCAAGGTCATGACGTCACTGAAACTCCTTGGTGACGTCGCTGAATTGGAAAAAGACGTCAAGAAAGGAATGATCAGTAGTTTAGTCGTAGACAAGACATTTTTCCACGCAACATGACAAACCGGCAAGAAATCAACTGTGCTTTAAAGGATGTTAGAAATATGGAATCAAGATCGATAGAATTCAGTTACCAATTTGGACAAACTAACTTGAAATGGACAATAAGTTTGTAGTAAGTTCCCTATAAACGCCCAAAACAAAGACGCGACGATCTTCATTAGAAACAAACTCAAAGTTAAATTTTAAAATACTCTCAAACGTTTCACCAACGCCAGCAAATAGTGAAAAAAGGAAAAAAAAAAACGATTTTTATATTTTGACGGCGTGATGACTTTATGTTTAGAAATTGCGAGATAAATTGAAAGGGGGGAAATGAATTTGACATAAGCCTTTACCGTAAAATTCCGGTTATAAGCTCCTACCTCCCCCCCCCCCCCTTACTTATAAGCCATTCCGGTTATAGGCCCATCTACCTGGAGACAAAACAAACCCATCCGGTTATAAGAATCTCCGGATAGAAGCCCCCCATTGCTGGATGAGAGTATTGAATAGGGCTAAATATTGCTTTATATGGGAATCTTTGTTTACAATATTTGTCTCATTAGCATAAGCGCTTCGATTTTTGAGCCCGATGTATTAAACACTTTTTCTGTGACGAAGGTTTAAAAACTTGATATTTTACAAAGAATGTATGGGCTCATTGGCGCTTTTACCACCCAGAAATTTTGCAGGTTTTAATTGGACGCTTATATCTCCTTGACACACAAAGAGCTGAAAATTTGGCCGATAATTAAGTTTCAAGAGCTCTATAAATATCACTTTGTCACTTCGTATGTAGAACGATGCCTTCTCTACGCAACGTTGTATCCTAATGAGGCCAAATGCAAACAATGAAGTCAGCAAAGAGCGCCCTATTATGACTTTTCATCTTTTAACAGGGGCACCCATCGAGAATATAGTTCAAAACCACTTAAAGATAGCACCGTCGAACGTATTTTAGTATTTAAACGGTAGATATAAGCCCATATAAGCATATTTTTATCCCCGAAAAATTTTTTATCTGTTCGGATTTCCTAGCTGAAAGTCTAGTGATCCGAAAGTTATAGGGATCAAAACTTACCTTTTCGAAAAAATTCCAGCCAGAGAAAGGCTCCCGAAAATTCTAGGTGACCTTTTTAGAGTTAAAATCCGTTAAAAATGAAAAATTATACCATTTTTTAGATATTCGAAAATCCTAGGAAAGGCAGGCAAGCAAAAAAATTAACAATGAATGTTCCGAAAATTCTAGATCTCAAATCGTCTTCCGAACAGATATTTTAACGAAATATTCCGTTGGGTGCCCCTGTTTAAAACGTATTTCGATCAACGCTGGCATAGCTTGTTTCGAAACCGTAATGTTTTTTTTTTTTCGATTGTAAGCCCCCCCCCCCCCATTAATAAACCCACCTTAAACCCCTTACGAAGTTGTATAAGCCCAGGGATTATAACCGGAATTTTACAGTATATAAAAGTAATCAAATGTAACAAGTAGAGGCAGATCAAGTTAAAGTTATACACGGGCGTTTTTTGCCAGATTTTTTAACAGCGAGAAGTGATATAGATGTTCAGACTTTAAACTTGTAAACAGTTGGCAATGAGTAGCCCTTATTTGATTATGAAGTGAGAAATATTGTGTATTAATCTATACAGAAAATTGAGTTTTTATTTTCAAATAAAGTTATATACAAGACAAGAAGATCGTTTTGTTTCAACTTACGTAGCTACAGGGAGTGAAGAATTGGCGCCAAAACCTGCCTCGTCCCCAGGCGCCGATTGGCCGGATGGTTAATGCGGGAAAACAGGGAGCGCGGGGGTTGATGGTTAGGTTGCGGGCCGTGGAGCTTGGCCTTGGCGGATTGTGCTCTTGAAAGTGGCATATTTTGCTACTGGCAGTGCTCGAAATTTTGCCAAATTATGCCAAAATTATGCCAGAAATCCCAGATTATGCTCCTGATCAGTCCGAAATTATGCTCACAAACTGACGTAGATTCTGTACATAGAGGCGCGCAATAACGAAGCCTAATTATGATGTTTCTAAATAAACTGTTGTTGTAAATTTATTTTTGTTTTATGGCAGTTTGTCTCGGCCGTCAGCTGTCAATACTACTCAGTATAGCGAAGCCAAAACACGCATCGCAAGAACATACTACCTAAATTTAATTCGTTTCTGTACGTAGAAAATACACCATAATTACTAAACTTTATGAATTTATGCACCAAAAAGTGCTAAAATTTGCTAATTATGTATTGGCAGTGCTCGTTTAAAAATTGTGCTTTTAGGGAATAAGGGACTGTGGCCATAACATAATAGACAAGCGAACAAAGGACAATTTCGCTGGGAGCACGGAAAAAGTCGTGTTTCTGATATTTAGGCGTGAACATGGTTTATAAAAAGCGACAAAAATACTGAAGGAACACGAGAGGCTCTGAAAGTGATTGCTACGCAAAACAGTAGAGGGGTTTACACTGAATTCTTTTGGGAATGAAATAATGTTATCTTTCCCAAATTGCAAGGAGTTAGAAAGGGTTTGAAGCTGTGAAAAAAAGACTCGGTGAATTATCACAAATAACACTCGAAAGACCTCTACCCCTTTATTCGGGCGCAAAAAATCAAGCCACAATTTCAAGGAAAATATGGTAGGAGATGGCTCAATTTTCAAGCAATAAATAGAATATGTATTTTTCAGTTCATCGGTGTAAATTTCATTCGGAACTTGTTATTAATCTTTATGTTTTTGTACTTTTAATAATGACGATGGCTAAACCACTTTTCCTTTCTACATGATCTGAGAAGAATTTTTAATAGAATTGACACTTGACAAGTTGAAAGAGAAGGCCTTCTTGTTATTGTTGATCATACATGATCTAAGCAGAATTTACAGCAGAATTAATTATACATGATCTAAGGCAGAATTTACAGCAGAATAGATCAAACACGATCTGAGCAGAATTTACAGCAGAATAGAAAATACATGACCTGAGCAGAATAAACAGCAGAAAAAAATCACACATGATCTAAACAGAATTTCTAGCCGAAAAAATCATACATGATCTAAGCAGAATTTACAGCAGAAAAAATCATAAATGATCTAAACAGAATTTTTAGCCGAAAAGATCATACAAGATCTAGGCAGAATTTACAGCAGAATAAATCATACATGATCTGAGCAGAACTTACAGCAGAATAAATTATACATGATCTGAACAGTTTTTACAGCAGAATTTATCATACATACAGAATTTACAGAAGAATAGATCATACATGATCTAAGCAGAACTTACAGCGGAATAAATTATACATGATCTGAGCAGAATTTACAGCAAAAAACATCATACATGATCTGAGCAGAATTTACAGCAGAATAGATCATACATGATCTGAACAGAATTAACAGCAGAATAGTTCACATATGATCTGAACAGAATTTACAGCAGAATAGTTCACATATGATCTGAACAGAATTTACAGCAGAATTGATCATACATGATCTGAGCAGAATTTTTTTTTTTTTGGTTGAAAAAAAAAAAAAAAAAAAATAAAAATCCATTGGAACAGCTTTGCCTGAACAGAATTTGAATTGTGTCAAGTGGAAAAGCTATCTCCAGGCAGAATTTTCTGCACAACAAACATTTTTGCCCAGAGTTGTAACCTCTTCTTACAGGTCACAGGTCAAAAAAAAAAAAAACTGCGTCAACAATTGTTCAGAACGTCCCGCAGAACGGAGCAGAATTAAAAGCAGAACTGAATACAGTATATCTGAGCAGCGTAACTTTCTGAAGACGTCTATCAGCGTTTGACAACGAATAAATGCTCGGCAACCATCAGGCCCAAATTACACATCATAATTTTCGCTGCACGCAATAATTGAATCACAAAAACAACAATAGTAAGTGATTTCCAATTGTAGCAGTCTATTAAGTTTACTTAGTTCTGGCATTATGTACACTAGCGTGTGCTTTCCCAAGTCTTGTAGCAGACTTAAATTAAAAGCTTAAACCTAACCGTGTTCCGTGTTTCCAGCGCGGGAAAGATCACATTTTTGACACGTCGGTTAAATTCCTAGGAAACGATTCTCGCCTGTTTAATTATGGCGACCAATAGTACAACTCATGACGTCATAAGTAACCAATAGAAAAGCTACCTGTCAGCTTTACTCTCGAACTTATCCTTTTAATTGCTCGTGCACATTACCAGAAGAGTATTGGTGTTTAGGCAAGCAGAGACGAAGTAAGTTCTCGGTCGTTTGAACAATTGTATTTTGTTTTCTGATACTGTAATATGTACATGTTTGCTAGCTAATCGTTCGTATACATGTATTCTTTCACCGTAGGATTGAAGCGTCACTAAATCCAAAGCAGCTACTTTGAAGCGTTAACTTCCGTTTACTTGACAGTAAAAATCAGGGCAACAACCCGGTAAGTAAGCAGAAATGTTGTTACAAGAAGTCATCTTTTTCGGCCAATAAATTTGATGCAAGTTAACTTTTCACGAGTTCAAAAAACATTTAAATAATTATTTAAACTTTGTTTGTAAACATGATGTTTTTTTCTGGAATTTCTTGTCTGTGTTGTTTGTTCTGCCGATTCATAAGTGAAATTGAAAAAACGATATCTTTGTGTCATTTTTGACTTGTATCAAGTAAGCACAAAAAAGCAAGGACGGGAAGCTAACACGCCAAAAAATCCTTTAACGTCACGGGAATTTCGGAGATTTTTGGTATAAACTGTTCTGAAATCAGTGGTAGGCAACTAAACTCGTACAAAACATTATTTTTGAACACCTAAAGGAAGATATAACTTGCGGATAGAAATCAAGCTACGCCTATAAATGTCGAATTTTTGAAGACACGCGGAATTAACTTGAAAAAGTAAGCCTTACTTTAATTTTTCAAGTTGCAATCCATTTCCATCTGAGCCATTCGCAGCCAAAGATGTTCGTTAACAGTTTTAGTGCTCTAATATAGCAAGTTTTAATAAAAATGTACCACTATATTTAGGTTTTCTGCGACAGAAATATATCTTTGGCTGTTCAAAAATCTCGCTAAATCCGTGACATAGTCCCTTTAAATTCAGCTACTAGGTACGCTAATTCGGGGTCCAAACTTGTTATGTCCTAGAGTATATATGTGTACTTCTGACGTTCTAATAAGAGAACAATTTAAAGTAAAACTGACAATGAAAATTAGGGAAATTAAAGGACCCTAGTCAGCGAC
The DNA here is from genome assembly GCF_052425735.1 of Oculina patagonica. NCBI lineage: Eukaryota > Metazoa > Cnidaria > Anthozoa > Scleractinia > Oculinidae > Oculina > Oculina patagonica. The sequence goes on along the minus strand of NC_135766.1, from coordinate 28,175,540 downwards.
GCCTTTTTGACATGCGAGAGTTTTGGTATTATATTTTAGGCGGAGCGTGTCGAAGCGGAAGAGATCACTGTGAAACTGCTAAAGGCGATTCAAAAGACCTCTAGCAAAAAAAGGTTACAGCAATGCGCTTATATTGCGCATCACCACGCAATTTTTCTTTATATCAATACTCCGGTATTCTTCTTTTCCTTTCACAGAAATGGCCAGTCATCTGAAGATCGTTTTTGTGACATTTCTGCTGATGTTCATGCTGACGGAAGAATTCAAACCCGTCCTGGCTAAGGGAGGGCGGTTGAAACAAAAGGTAAAAATATCGCAAAAGAGCATGGCGGATCTGAAAGCAAAGATGGAAGAGCAGGAAACAAAGACGAAAGAACAGGAAGCAAAGATAAAAGAACAGGACGCAAAGATGCAAGAACAGGAAGAAAAGACGAAAGAACAGGAAGCAAAGATGCAAGAACAGGAAGCGAAGATGCAAGAACAGGAAGCAAAGACGAAAGAACAGGAAGCAAAGATGGAAGAACAGGAAGAAAAAATAAAAACGCTGGAAAAATGCGACGGTAAGAATAAATACCCGGTGCGGGACTGTGTCACTGCAGAGTTAAGTTAATTTTTTAAGTTTTGCCAAATACTCGCTATGAAACTTAATGTTTGCAAGGCAATTACTTCTATGGATCTAAATGAAAAACCACAGCTTCATTACAACCAAATGTGGCTTCCGGGCGTTATACAAGCGAACGAGATTAACTTTGAAAACTGTTCAGCCAAACAGTATTTCAAAAACCCATATCGCAATCCGTTTCAATGATCTTTACTTTTTGGCCATCCGTTCTTTCTTTTTTATTTGCTGTGTTATTAAAATGTTCCTTCACCATTTTATACTAAGGGCTTATTTTTATATTTCATCGAATTTGGTGGCAATTTTAAACATATTTTAAATTTGTAAATACAAATTTAATTTTAATGTATATAAGTTTAATTGCGAATTTTTTATTTCAACTATACCCTTTTTCTGATTTTTTTTCTTTTTTCTTCTTCATTGTAAACAATCCCCCGATGACCCAGTTCCTTTAATATAATCTATGAATTTAGGAGGTTGTTTTTATAACAATTTTTGAAGCTCTTATGATTGGAATAATTTCATTCCAGCTTGCTCAAAGATAAAAGAACTGAATAAAACGATCAATGAGTTGCAAGAAAAGGGCGGCTCTAAAACAAGTAAGTTGATAAACGCTGTTTTCTTACTTTATGCTCTTATATTATTAATTAATTTTGGTCAGTACTATTTTCAAATGATTACCTCTAACCCTATCCAGACCGGGGGGGGCCGGGGGGGGGGGGGAAGTGCCCGAGCTGCATTAAACGCTTATAACTTTGTCAAGATTCAATCAAACGCTGCCAAACTTTGCGAGTTTATCTAGGGTAGGTTGTTTGGTCGGGAACTTGACGTTACCATGGCAACGGCATTTTGACCGACACGTTTCCCCAGATTTTTATTTTCACCTTTTTAGGTTTTTTGCACCATTTTTTTAATTTTGAGTACTTTTCAGAAAATTTGGGCTGTTTTCTGACGTTTTATAAAAAACTTTGAAATCCAAAATGGCGGATGCAATATGGCGGCTGTTTTGACGTCATGATGTAATTGTCACGTGATGTGATGTCATCATCCCACGTGACGTATATCAAAAAATAATTTTCGGACATACTATAATTATATCCTTTACTCTCGTATGTCTCGGCCTTAACAGTCAAAGGTTATTTAAATTAATTGAATTCCACCTTTTCAGAACCTGAAGCAGCTGGTTTGGAGGTTTCAGCCCCGCTTTAGGTGAATTTTTAGAGCCTGTCGTGCAAAGCAACTCTCAGTGGAAGCGTTGTTGGCGTGCGTCGGAGGATGGCTGGGCTGCAGCAACTTTTCATACCAACTGCAACGATAAAGGTCCCACTGTTACGATCGTACGTGTCGGAAAGTACATCTTTGGGGGGTACACCGGCGCCTCATGGACTAGTAAGTGACATGATTCTTTTTTTTTTAATACATGCGCATACTCAAAAGTAAAATAAATATCGCTACACAAATTGGCCCCAAAACTTAAGCATGCTTCATGAAAAGGCATTTTTAAGGCAAGATTGGTATAGAGTAACATCGGGCTTTAGCCCTTTTAATACTCTTTTCTCAAACACTTTGCAAAATATGAATGATGGACAGTGGTTGTAGTTTCTGTTTTCAATTTCTGCTTAAAAATATGAACTACTCAATAATTGTTTATGAATTAATATTACATACTGTTTCAGTTTTCGCATATGTTTGTGTCTAAATTTTCCCATGGACTTTACACACAAATATGTGGAAACTTACAAAAGACTAGTTTAGGAAGTGATAAATTCTTTCTTCTCTGGTGTGTTAAAAAAAGGGAAAGACGTACATGGAACAGCAGTGTCCATCAGGGGAAAGTTAGGGTGGTCTATGTAAGGAATTCCGCTTTAAAAGCTGATGTCAAATCAAAAACCTCTAACCCCTAACAGATGATAAACAAATGATTGGTCCCTCGATTTTTTTTAGCAAAGGGGGTGGGTTTCAACCTCTTATAAGGGGTGGGCCAGTCAGTTTTGAGCCAGAAGGAAGGGATGGGTCACAAATTTTCAAGCCACCACTTTTCCAATTGCTCCGGCCCACCCCCCTCCCCCCTGGTACTTATTGACCAGTCCCTAAAGGGGTTATAATTATTTCTGTGTTAAGGTCATTTCATTTTCAAAGCAAAAAAACTCCGAAAAAATCTTGCAAAAATCTTGCGCTGAAAAAAGCGCGAGAATTAGCGCGGGATCATCCGGGACAAAACCCGATGCGATACCCTGATGCGAAAATATCGGCCCTGATGCGAAAATATCGGCCCTCGCGGGACCGGAAATAAAGTAATCTGATTGGCTGATTTAGTTATTGACCCTTGGACCGCCTTAGTCGTGTAATGATTCTTATTTCTCTAAATTTTACTAATCCTTTGAGAAAAACTATCCCCTCCCAAAAATACTCCCAAACCACCCAGATTACAGTTTCAGATTACTTGAAACGCGAACAAGATATTTCCAGTCTAATTAAAGTGAAATGTTGTCCACAAATCTATATCGGAGATATGAATTTCATATCGCCAAGCAACCATGAATTATTCTGTTTATTTATATAAACCTACTAATTACGATGTTTTGACGATTTTCCGAAGATTTCCGACCATTTTCCGAAGATTTCCAAAAATTTTCAAAATGTTGTCCGAAGGTTGTACGAATGATTCCGAAAATTTCCGAAAATTTCCGAAGTTTGCCGGAGATTGCCGAAGATTGCCGAGGAAGATCCGAAGATGTTTCGACTAATATCGAGTTACTTTGGCTTATTGAGCATTGAAACATGGCAAACTCTGCAAGCTGATTGGTCAAAATGATATCACACATGTGTGAATATCATTTTTTCCACACATGTGTAATATCATTTATCTCGATTTGCTACCACTCGCTAAAGCACTGCAGTTTATATAATATAAAATGCGTTAAATGCAAAGCGGTCCAAACTGTTTATTAGTCTCATAAATGTTTGACATTTGTTCCATTGTTTATTTTTTTAATAGGCGGTTGTCAGCCGTATCGGTACGATTCATCATCCTTCCTCTTTTCACTGGTTAACAAGCCTGGTTGGCAGCCACTGAAACTGGATCAAAATGGAGAGGGAGATAATCGGGAAACCTCGATCTACAATTGCGATAACTCTGGACCATCCTTTGGAGGTGGAATCGATATTAGCATTGTCGACCACGCCTCCTCCAACGCCAAATCTGGTGCAAGCCTTGGATACACATACAGCCCGCCACCTGGTTACCATTTTCTATCCTCTTTCGCCCGGTCATTCCTGGGGGGTAGTATCTACTTTCAACCTGACGAAGTTGAAGTCTTCTATGAAACTACCTGAAGGAATCACGGAGTTCGGAAACTAAGCTTTACACGCCCTGCACAATAAAAAGTAAACCTTGCAAATTAATTATTAGTAGAATATTAAATCCTTTAGAAGTTAAGAAGCGGGATATTAGAAAACTTCATTTACTCAATGTGTCAGTCCACATATTAGTATCATTTACTCATAATATGCAAAAAACGAATTGAATTATTAAATACAATAATTATAGTTGTTTGTTGTAAAGGATAAATGTAGCAAAGTAATTACCGGGAATTAAATTGAAATAATTGATTTTGTCGTGACGACAGCGTTCTCTGAATATCATGTTAGGTTATCAGTAGAAAACGGCTCGGATAATTTTATGGTGTCATCCTGACTTAGTATTCAAACTTAGTAAAATCGGGAACAGATCGTATCCAGTAATAAAACGACAAGAAATGAGTCCTAAAGCTTGGAATAAAAAACGTATGGTTTTAAGTGGCGTAACTGAATTTTCTTTTTCAATTCTCGAAACGTGCATGCCCTGAGTACACAGAGCGACAAGCAAAATGTTAAAAGAAAACTTGTTTCCTGCTAAACCTACTTAAAAAAATAACTTTCGACTGCCCGTTTCAAGAAGGCAAATCTCATTATCAAGTTTTAAATTGAATTCCTGGAGAGCCAGATCAGATCATAATTTATCGTGCCAAGAATGTATTGTGTAGGTTTCAAGCTGATTTTGCTGTTTTATATTTTTAAGGAAGATAGGGCTAGAAAGTTAATTAACAATTATTGGATGAGGTTGAGCATGATAGCGATAATTATCAAGGCCAAAGTTTCTATTATTTGCCGAAGCCGAAGGCTGAGGCGGATAACAGAAACTGAGGCCTTGATAATTATCGCTATCATGCGAAAACCGAATCCAATAATTGTTTTATTATGCGCGCACATTCCTGAGCTGCACTTGTAAAGACAAGAGCGCTCACAAAATATACTTTTATAAGCTTACAACCTTTCGTCACTTCTGCATGCATAAAACTATTGTCTGTAGGTATGACGTCACTTCTACATATGTAAAATCTAATGTCTGTAAGTATGACGTAAGAGAAACAGCAAGCAAGAATTAGCTGCGTGCTTAAAGCCAATCAAAATCAAGCTGGTGACACCAATGTATAATAATGGTAGTTCTTGTGTAGTTGCATGGGTACTGATCAGCATTTTTTCATTTAATTGTGCTTTACCACAAAATAATTACTTGTAGTTGTGAGACACAACGTGATAAAAGTGTAAACTAATAAAATAGAGCAGGGTGAAAATAACGTGTTATTTTATTTTTGTGCTTGTACTTATCCCATTCTTTTTTCTGCTATGTCCCTGATTTAGAGTTACTGCACAATAAAACGGGGTTGCCACAGGTCCGAAATTGGCCAGGGTGAGGGAAAAATAAAATTCTTGAAGGTTAGGGAAAGTCAGGGAATTTCAACATTTCGAATTAAGAAAAGTCCGGAAAAATTACAATTTTACAACTGATTTTATACCATTGAAGGCTGTAGGCTTGGGACTACTGCTATATCAATCAGTTTGTTTTCATTTTGTCAGGGAATTTTTTTTCTGGGAAGAGTAAGGAAATTTTGAAAACTGATGTCTGTGGTAGCCATGTATAAATGAGAACGATGCAATGCAAGGGAACGTCCAAAGTAAAAGTCAATTCAAATAAAGTGCACTTTCAAGTCGCGTCATCTGTAACAAAGCGCCGGTCACGCAATGTCACGCAAAATGACAGTTAGCAAACTGCAAGTGTTGGTGACTGCCATGATTTGTAGAGCGTTTTCATATGACGTCACGGCAGCCATATTGGTTTTCCAAAACAGAGGAACGGCAGCCATATTGGTTTTCCAAAACAGAGGAACGGCAGCCATATTGGTGTACCAAGCCATTCCTCCGGAAATTAAACTCTATTTTTATTCAACAATAATCTTCTGTTTTAGTTAAACAATATGGCCGCTGGTTACGTGAGTGAAAACGATCTATAGTAAATGCAGTTAATGGTGGTCAAATTTAAACCCATTTACCTTATACCCCTTTTCACGCAAAAACGCCTCGATAAACCATGCCCTTTGGCGACACACATACTTGTAGAGCTTATTTAGGGGAGAAACCTTCCCCCGACCGCCCGATATGACAACTGACTACGGAAACAGAATGAGCTTACGCAGCATTGTCGGGACGTGATCAAACCAAAATAAGATCTAGAGATTATCTGAAAAAGACTTCCAAAGCACATGCTGTGATTGATCCCCTAGCTTCAGCACTGCCGGATCTGTTGGTTAAGAGAAATATGCACTGACTTCATTCCCCATTGTTAAAAGGTCAAATGAACAAAAATTTCGATTTTTTTGCCCATGTGTTTATTAAGAGCCAAATAAACATATCCCGAAGTTTCAAAGTAATTGGATATTGCATCGCAGAGATATCGCTAGTTGAAAAATGCTTTTTTTAGGCCTTCAGAATCGTAGAGTGCTCTCGGAAAATTGTCGGAAATAAAAACTTGTGACGTCATAATTGGTGTTTTTGAAGACAACCGCAGACCGATTCCGCAGACCGCACCTTAGAATTTAAATAAAT